>NW_027052652.1:0-45000 GCF_958450345.1 Calliphora vicina
CAGATATTCCAAATAACTATTTCTTTGTATTGGTTGTTCCACGCACATGACTCTAATGATTAGAGTCTAATCCCACCCATTTACATTTCAACTACATACAATGATATCAAAATTATTCATGCAAAGTATTGCGTGTCAAACTCTTAAAGTTCTTCATATATTCAATAATACCTATTTACTTTACATGGGAGGGCTCACTGGAAACAATTTAAAACAAACTTGAAATATGAATATTGGCTTTGTATGAGATGGACCCTTGTTCCAATCCTGCCCATTTTGATCCGAACTACGTACAATGAATCTATAATTGTTCGGATATTCCATACTAAATATTTACTTAGTATGGAAGCGGCCAATCCTACTGTTACGTAGCAGCAGACACTCGCATCAAAGTAATTTGCACAAAGTTTTAAGACTCGCACTTACAGTTCTTCAGATATTCTCAAATAATCAGTTACTTGGTATGAGAGGTACTGCTGTTCGCATGCCAACCATTTTTATTTCATTTATGTATAATGGTAATAAAATGACTCATACCAAGTTTAGAGGCTTTAACTAATCTCATACCGCCAATTTCAGCCAAACTTCGTAGAATAATAAATGATTCGTGATGAAGTGATGAAATTATAATTCTCAAACTCCATACACAAACTCCATCAAAACAATTCTGTTTTGTGTCGTTCACTTTTGTATCAGAGACTTAACGAATATCAAAGAGCCTGTTGGTTACGATAACGATAATAAACATACCATACAGAGTAGTGTTATTTTAGGACATATTTAAAATATTAGGACATTATGACAATATGATACGATTTCTGTAAAAGTGATGTATGCATTACGATGGCTTAATATAGCAAGATCGAATCTCAACATCTAGTTACTTTACAGGAGAAGGAAAAAAACTCAGTAAAATCCTAAAGTGAAAGCCAAAAATAATAACTAAAAAATTGTAATATGTATATCAAAGAATACTTTTAGAAAAATTTAATATAAACCAAAAAATATGCATTCAACTTTATGCCATGTTTCCACGGCAGTCTGAATTACTTAATTCGCGTTTTGAATTACGATTGCGAATCAACCTGTTTACACGACAACATTCGTAATTCAGTTTGACATTTATTTATTTCATCTTCTTGTTTTTTTCTTCTGTTTACATGTTTTGTTTTTTTTTGTTTATTTTGTTTGTTTGGTGCGAATTTTAAATTTGTGATTTGGCAATGAATAAAAAAGGCAAGTAAAAACATAAAATTGTAGCAGTATTAATTAAACAAATATAATTTAATTATTATTTTCATTATTAGAAAAAGAAAAAGTGCAAGCAAGTGTGACCAGGGAAGCGAGCGGGATTTATTAGAGGTGTGGGCTGAAAGAATGGCAGAGCTCAAGGCGAATTCATACAAGGTGGTGGTAGTTCTACAAAAACAACAAATGGTCTTAACAAATGTCAAAAAACAGAAATTAAAAACTAAACAAATATGTATTGAAACTAAATATAGTGTAAATAATTCAATAGTGAGGGCTTTACTTCTTTATGCAAAATATAAATATGTTGTTAATTAGCTTAGAATATATAGATATTGAAGCATAAAAACAAGCTTTGACAGATGTTAGAACCAAACAAGCGAAAAAAGAGTAATCAGCCGATTGACTGACTCCACCTTGTATAAATTCGCCTTGGGCAGAGCTGCTACTTCTACAAATGAATTTAACTTCAATCAGACTTTTTATTTCTTTTAATTTATTTATTTAATACAAAAATCTTTTTCTTTATTTTGTTTTGTTTTGACATTTTTGTTTGGACAGCTGATTTTGATACATAAATAATCGATAAAAATTAGAGATGACAGTCATTCGTTCGTAATTCATAAGGTAATTCAAACTGAATTACGTACGAACAAGGTAATTCGCACTTGAAATATTGTATGGCGAATCATGTAATTCAGTTCGTAATTGGGGGTTGAATGGCGTATGAGAGCGTGAATGACGAATAATGCCGTCGTGTGAACATGGTATTAGAATCGAAGTGGCTTAATATAGAAAGGACGTATCTCGTTTTTTTTCCAAAATCGGGTTTTTTACATATTCTGCTAGACAAAACTCTAATAGACCTCCCTTAAAAAATTCAGTTTCCTATATTGATGAATAACAGATTTACAGTAAATTAAAAAAAGCACTAACTCATTTCAAAAGTTGTTTGAAAGAAAAAGCCATAACTCATTTAATACCATGTTCACACGACGGCATTATTCGTAATTCAAGCTCTCATTCGTCATTCAACCCTCAATTACGAACTGAATTACATGATTCGCCATACAAAATTTCAAGTTCGAATTACATTGTACGTAATTCAGTTTCAATTACCTTATGAATTACGAACGAATGACTGTCATCTCTAATTTTTATCGATTATTTATGTATCAAAATCAGCTGTCCAAACAAAAATGTCAAAACAAAACAAAATAAAGAAAAAGTTTTTTGTATTAAATAAATAAATTAAAAGAAATAAAAAGTCTGATTGAAGTTAAATTCATTTGTAGAAGTAGAAGCTCTGCCCAAGGCGAATTTATACAAGATGGAGTCAGTCAATCAGCTGATTACTCTTTTTTCGCTTGTTTGGTTCTAACATCTGTCAAAGCTTGTTTTTATGCTTCAATATCTATATATTCTAAGCTAATTAACAACATATTTATATTTTGCATAAAGAAGTAAAGCCCTCACTATTGAATTATTTACACTATATTTAGTTTCAATACATATTTGTTTAGTTTTTAATTTGCATAATTTGGAAATATTTCTTTCAATTGTTTACATAATTTGAATTAAACATTTTGCAGTTTACCCTAGTACTGATTTTAACTTGGCAACACTGCACCAACGAAATTTAACGCTCAGAGAGTAACTGTGTATTGTAATGTTATCCCTATTACTCTCTGTGATTGTTTGTGTATGAATGTTATATTTTGTGCCGTTTTCGTTTGATTACAAAGCAGTGTTGCCACCAAGACAATTATAAACTACACATGCCTCATGCATAAATTACACATACGAGAAAAAATTACACATGTAAATAAATTTTCGTGATTTCAATAGGAGAAATTTTCTAAAATTGTCATGAATATAAAAGGTTTGTCACAGTGGACTCTGGGATGTTTGGACCAAATACGATTACTTTATTGTCAATGGACAATTTTCACTTGCTGTGATTTTAATTTATCCAGGAATTGGATATATGAGGGGTATTAAAGCAAGGTTAGCAATCTCTTTTTTTAGTGAACTTTTCTAATTTAATGAATTCTTGAGATCAGTCAAATATGTCAATCACAAATACGCTTTTAAGAAATATTAATCAATGTCCATTCGGAGATTGTTCCATTGGAAATTGTTACTTTTCTATGAAAAATTTAACAATATTTAAAAAATAGCACAATGTTTGCTTTCGAATTTTAATTTATTCCTAATTTATATTAAGTGCTTTGAAATCAGTTTTGTTTTCAGTTTCAAAGATAAATATTTTTTACTATTTGTTTAAAAATTACACTGTGACACAAAATCGAACTTTTCGAATCGGAATGGGATGAAACCAAAAGCAAATGAAAGCTTACGTTTTCCATAACAAAACCCTCAATGCTTTTTTCTAGTTCAGCGCTAGATTTTTTTTACACGCATTTGAAGTTAGTGATTTTGGAACGCTGGCTAACAAGAAAAAATCAATAAAAATTTGATAAAACAATGCCTATTTATTTTTATTATCCCGGAAAGTTGTGGTATCTTAAAATTTTTGGGATCGGGGAATCCATTTTTGATATATACAGTGGTGTAGAAAAATAAAGAGCGAAATAAGTCTGTAACTTCTAAACGGTTGGTCCGATTTTAATGAAATTTGACATGCGAAAAGAGGAAGTATTGTCGAATTAAAGTTTTGAACTAGGACCTCATGAGCCCACCAAGGGCGCGGGCAGGGGTTCCCAAAGTAGGACACCTCGGTATGTTAAATATTTAATACAATACTATTTTTTCGTTTGCTCTCTGATTTAAAAGAAAAATACATGTCTAGAATCTCCTCGTCGAGCACTACAAAAAACCTTATCTTAGCTATCAATTAACACTTAAAGCTTAGGAGATATTCGCATTTAAAAATTAAATTTTCAACATTTTTACCACCCTACTCCAGTTTTTTGATAACAGCGGGTCCAAATATTTTCAGATTTTCTCCATTTTTCTTTTATTGGATTAACAAAAAATTTATATGGCAAACAGCAAAAGAATTGTTTAAAAGCATTACTGAGTCCAAAGTTATATGCATTTTAATTTGAAAAATAGAAAATAGGGAAAGTTTTTTGGGATAAAAGTACTTTTTATGTTTTTAATTTATCTAAAAAATTTCTTAGAAGATGTATAACAAATTTATACTTTTTGAAAAGCTTACTTTACATCAAATATCATAAATGAAAAAAAAAATTAAAATTTTCTATACCGAGGGACCAGGTCCATCCAAAATACGCCTATTTTTTATGTAAAATTAAAATTTATGGCAAAAATTCTCAAATCGCATAGTCGGTATTAAAATATAGTAATCCATTTTAGATGGCCCAATATGTTCTTAATTATTTTGTAAAAGCCTTTCGATCTCTCCACCCCTATTATGGATAATATAGACAAAAAACTAAAAAATCTCATTTTTGTGATTTTTCAAGACTTTTTTTGGGAATTGCGGGATTCCTGATTACAAATTTCAAAATTTCATTTGCTTTTCGTTTTATCCCATTCCGATTTTGGTTGTTGCACAGTGTTATATCTCTGATCATTTTCCTTCCCAGTAAATACTTTACCAGTAAAATATTGTAACGTTTATATTTTTAAAATTTGTAGTTATAAATTTGAAATAAAACTTCCAAAATAGTAAGTGAATTTTATTGTTTATTATTTAAAACACAAACCAATAGCATGAACTCAAAACAGTTCTTACGGGTATAAAATATAACTAGTAACAATTTGTAAATTAATTTTTCTCACACAAATTCCTACGTTCTTGTTTTTTTCTCTTAAGATTGGCTAACTGTAATTACCGTTACCGATATAATAGTTTATACCGTTATCTGTAAATACCGTTATCCTTATTCTATAAACAATTTAAAATTATAAAAATACAAATTTTCGATTTGGGGTTATCTTGAAAATTAACGTTTTTCCAATAACTTATATTGTATTATTTATACAATATAAGATGAAGATATGAATCAAGTTTGAACTAAATTAACATTAAGGTTTGCAGAAAAATACGATAAGTAATTTGGAGATTGCTATGTTTGGTTTTCCAGGTGGACATTTCGCCGTTTGTGATAGTTTTGTTTGCATAATATTGGTAATAGAAACTAAATTTTAGTTATATATAAGACTTTTAATTCCAACACGTTTTTTTGTGGTACACTTTTAAGTATGTTATTGTCCACCATTAATAAAACATATGTGGATATAATTGGAATTTAAAATTACACATGAATTACACATTCACTCAATTACACATAGTCTACACATCCAAGTTAAAATTACACACAATATGTGTAATTACACATGAAGTGGCAACACTGTTACAAAGTGAATCTTTTTGTTGTTTGTATCTGGGGGGTGTAATGTGGCCCGCAAGGAAGGTGGAAGTTTTAGATGATGACAGAGTGAATAAATGTGATTTTTGTGCTTTTTTTGTTATTGCTTTTGCTGCTGCTTCTGATGTTGTTAGTTTCATTGTATATTATACACTCTTTTTTGTTGTTGCTTTTTTGTATTTTATACATTTTTTCGAAAGCAGAAAACACCAACAACATTATTGTTGTATTGCCGTTTTAGCAACGCATTGCTCCCATTAAGGACCTTCAGTCGTTATCAGACAAGCGAGTCCGTCAGTCGTTGCGTTCCTTAGCTGTGCAAGTAGCCTAGTTCAGTTTAAATAACCAAAAAAATATATATTTGTAAAAAGCAATTCACATTAAAGAAAGTAACAACAACACAACTTTACAATCTAGAAAATTGATGTAAATTCGTTCGCAATCTACCTTAGAAGCACAAAAAAGGAAAAAATAATTTAAATTCTTTGTTAAAGTAAATAGTCAAGCAATCAATCGTTATAAATTTAATGCAAACAAGTAAATAAATGTGAATAAATCCTTTTTCAAGATTTATACCAATTCATATATCAACAACAAATAAAACGAAAACAAAAAAATCGAATTTTTTGTCTCCCCCTCAAAAAGTAGCAAAATAAAAGCAACGCGTTTAAGTGCAATCATCACTTTGTAGTAGAGAGCTTTAATAACAAAAAATCCAAAAAAAATTGAGCAAAATTTTTTGTTACGTAGAAATTTTCAAAGAGCTTCTTAATACAGAAAAGTTGTGAATTATAATTAAATATATAGAACGAATACAAAAAATAATATAATCATAATATTCATCTACAATTTCTGACATTCTTTTTGTAAGAGAAATAAATAGAAATTTGTTAACGAGAATTAAAAAAAGTGGGAAAAAAGACTACACCGAGTTACAAATAACAGCAAACACATATTAAGTAAAGTGAAATAAATTGTTGCATAAACGAATAATCAAAAATTATTTTCAAACAAAATCGAGCAGTAACTCCAACAGGCCCAAATCCGAAAAGTGATTGTGAACGATATAAAAACGCTTAAGCATCTTACGGAAAACCGTTGTTTTTTGTCCACAAAACACACTCAACTAAACAATATCGCATAAACCAGCGGCATTTTGAGATAGCTGTTGGTAGGAATATATTTTTTTCCTTAAAGTGTTTTAAAAAGCCAACAAAATTTCACACTTTGGAGTAAATCTGTTTTACGTCAAGCAGCCAGCGGAGATTTTTCCACCGCCCACGCAAACCCTCAAAGCCATAAGTCCGCCAGTGCCCCAGCCCCCCGCCACCATACCAACGAAAAAACTTGTCGTAAGTATTCTATCTCAAACAAAACACAACACGAATAAATTAAAATAAAATACTTTGCTTAAGGCAAAAAATACGCATCATTATACCCTTCACCATAAGTGGCAAGGGTATATATAAGTTTGTCATTCCGTTTGTAATTTCCACATTTTTCATTTGCGACCCCATAAAGTATATATACTCTGGATCGTTATAGATAGCGGAATCGAGAAAATCGGTCCACAAATGGCTGAGATATAAGCAAAAAACAAAATAGACCATGTATTTTGTTAGTGTTTCATGAAATCATGTACATATCTATATATATATAGTATATAAACAGATAAAAAGAAAGCACAAGAGAGAGTTGTTTATAATGAGTTCTCATATGAGCACAAACACACAACAACAACATTCTACAATGTGGAAGAGATGAAATCAGAATTACAAATCAAACACACGCATGCATAATATGTATTAGTGTGTTTCGTTTATTTTGTTGTTATTTTTTTTCAACATTCAATTGTGCATGTTGTTGGTATATGAAGTGTTTTGCATGTGTAAAGACGTACATACATATATATGGGACATTTCACGTCAAGTGAACCAAATTTTGAAATCGATGTCTTCCGATCGCGATGAAATTTGCACCAATGTTAGTTCTATTGGACAGTAATTCGGACACCATTTTTCAACAAGATCGGTCAAGAACTCTCTGAGTTATAGGAGGTCAAAATTTGACATTTTGGCCAAACAGGTGTTTTTTTTTATCCATATAACTTATTACCTATTGTTCTTAGCAAAATGTGTCCCAAATAGTTTAGATAGCTATTTATGCAATCTTTCGAAAAAAAAAATTAAAAAAATTTAATAAAATATTTTTGATTTTTTTTTTTAAATCAAAAATATTTTTGACTTTTTTTCAAAATGGGCCCTTTTTATTTTTTTTTTATTTTTTTTAAGAAAGCTTAGGTCTTTTCCTAAGCGACCTATATGGTCGCTTAGTGGGATGCGAGATATCTATCAAAAAAAATATTTTGTAACTCAAGATTTAAAATTTTTGAATTTTTTTGCAAAATCAAAAACTTTGTTGACTTTTTTTAAAAAAATGGACCCATTTTTTAATTTTTTTTTTTGCTCAGAAGAAAGCTTTTGTGTTTTCCTTTAACACCCTTTTTGTCGCTTAGTGGGATGCGAGTGGGATATCTATAAAAAAATGTTTTGTAACTCAAGACATACAATTTTTTACTTTTTTTTGAAGACAAAAGTAATTCTGAGAATGAAGACAGAACTGTTGATGATGATGGTTATTCTAACTTTTCAAATTCAACGAATGAGTGTCGAAACCAATACCATAAGGATGCAGTAGAAGTTCTTGAACAAATAAAAGATAAATACAAAACGTCACAGAGTGAAGCTGAAAGAATTCAACTTCTCACGCTTGCTCCAAGAACATGGAGTTCTGCAAAAACAATGACTGAGTTTGGAACGTCTCAACGAAAAGCAAGAATTGCTAAACAATTGGTTGCTGAGCATAGGATTCTCACACTCCCAAACAAAAAGAAGGGAAAAACTTTGGAGTGCGATACTAAATCTCTAATAACTCAGTTTTATCAGCGAGATGATATGAGTCGCCTGATGTCAGGGATGAAAGACTGGATGTCTGTACGAATCGATGGCAAGAAAGTTCAAATGCAGAAGAGAATGGTTCTCTGTAACCTGAATGAATTATTCGCAACATTTCAATCTGAATACGAGGATGTCAAAATTGGATTCACAAAATTTACACAACTGAGGCCAAAACATTGCGTTTTGGCAGGAAGCAGCGGAACTCACACAGTATGTGTTTGTATTTACCATGAAAATGTTAAATTGATGTTAAATTACTCAAAAGATGAGTCATCAGAAGATTTACACCATTACCGCGATTGCCTTAAATTGACTATGTGCCCTAATGCTACAACTTCTTGCCACTTAGGTGAATGTTCGAATTGCCCGGAAACCACATCCATCAAAGAAAATTTAATCAACTCTTTTGATCGAGAATGTATTGAGGAGTTAAAATTTGAATCTTGGATTCAGACTGAAAGATGCACACTGAAAACCATAATTTTAAATGTGGATGATTTTGTGGAAGAACTGTGTAGAGGATTACTAAATTTGAGAACCCATGACTTTTTAGTCAAAGAGCAGTGGTCATTCTTCAAGGACTTGAAAACACATTTGAAGTCTGGTGAATTCATTATTTCATTTGATTTCGCAGAGAACTATAAATATGTTCTTCAGGATTCCATACAAGCATTCCACTTCAATAACGACCAAGCAACTATATTCACAGTAGTTATTTACTACATGAAAGAAGAAAACCTGGAACACAAAAGTATGGCAATCATATCCGACGATTTAAAACATGACACCGTTGCAGTTTATGAGTACCAGAAGATAATACTAAATTATCTAAAATCAAAATTTACAGTAGAAAAGGTATACTACGTTTCGGACGGAGCTCGTCAACATTTTAAAAACAAAAGTAGCTTCGCAAATCTTACAGCTCATGAAAAAGATTTTGGAATGCCAGCTGAGTGGCATTTTCATCCTACTGCTCATGGTAAAGGAGCATGTGATGGTATTGGAGCAAACCTCAAAAGAAATGCAGCGAAGTATAGCCTCCAGTGCTCTCATCAAGATCGCATCTTAGATGCGACTGCTTTATTCCATTGGGCAAAGAATTATTGTAAAGAAACTAAAATAGTTTTTAGTAGCAAAGAGGATCTTGAGGAAACATTGAAAACACTAAAGAGCAGATTCGATGCTGCGGTAACAATCGATGGCACTGCTCAATACCATGCTTTCATACCGCTTGTCGATGGAAGACTCAAATTAAAAAAGTTTTCTGCATCTACTCAATGCGATTTCTTTCCAAAGCCAAAAAAGAAGCCAGCAGCGAAATCAGTAGCTGAATCTAATAACGCCAAGAAAGGATTGACAAAAAAAAGCAGCTAATAAAGGTGACAAATAAGGAGGATAAAAGTATGGATATTTGAAAATTTAAAAACTTCATAAATTAAGTGTAAAAATAGTTATTATATAAATTGATCTATTGTGATTAAGATTAAATTTTACTAAATTATTCATCTTTTTATTATTATTATTATTATTATTATTATTATTATTATTATTATTATTATTATTATTATTATTATTATTATTATTATTATTATTATTATTATTATTATTATTATTATTATTATTATTATTATTATTATTATTATTATTATTATTATTATTATTATTATTATTATTATTATTATTATTATTATTATTGTTATTATTATTGTTATTATTATTATCATTATTATTATTATTATTATTATTATTATTATTATTATTATTATTATTATTATTATTATTATTATTATTATTATTATTATTATTATTATTATTATTGTTATTATTATTATTATTATTATTATTATTATTATTATTATTATTATTATTATTATTATTATTATTATTATTATTATTATTATTATTATTATTATTATTATTATTATTATTATTATTATTATTATTATTATTATTATTATTATTATTATTATTATTATTATTATTATTATTATTATTATTATTATTATTATTATTATTATTATTATTATTATTATTATTATTATTATTATTATTATTATTATTATTATTATTATTATTATTATTATTATTATTATTATTATTATTATTATTATTATTATTATTATTATTATTATTATTATTATTATTATTATTATTATTATTATTATTATTATTATTATTATTATTATTATTATTATTATTATTATTATTATTATTATTATTATTATTATTATTATTATTATTATTATTATTATCATTATTATTATTATTATTATTATTATTATTATTATTATTATTATTATTATTATTATTATTATTATTATTATTATTATTATCATTATCATTATTATTATTATTATTATTATTATTATTATTATTATTATTATTATTATTATTATTATTATTATTATTATTATTATTATTATTATTATTATTATTATTATTATTATTATTATTATTATTATTATTATTATTATTATTATTATTATTATTATTATTATTATTATTATTATTATTATTATTATTATTATTATTATTATTATTATTATTATTATTATTATTATTATTATTATTATTATTATTATTATTATTATTATTATTATTATTATTATTATTATTATTATTATTATTATTATTATTATTATTATTATTATTATTATTATTATTATTATTATTATTATTATTATTATTATTATTATTATTATTATTATTATTATTATTATTATTATTATTATTATTATTATTATTATTATTATTATTATTATTATTATTATTATTATTATTATTATTATTATTATTATTATTATTATTATTATTATTATTATTATTATTATTATTATTATTATTATTATTATTATTATTATTATTATTATTATTATTATTATTATTATTATTATTATTATTATTATTATTATTATTATTATTATTATTATTATTATTATTATTATTATTATTATTATTATTGTTATTATTATTATTATTATTATTATTATTATTATTATTATTATTATTATTATTATTATTATTATTATTATTATTATTATTATTATTATTATTATTATTATTATTATTATTATTATTATTATTATTATTATTATTATTATTATTATTATTATTATTATTATTATTATTATTATTATTATTATTATTATTATTATTATTATTATTATTATTATTATTATTATTATTATTATTATTATTATTATTATTATTATTATTATTATTATTATTATTATTATTATTATTATTATTATTATTATTATTATTATTATTATTATTATTATTATTATTATTATTATTATTATTATTATTATTATTATTATTATTATTATTATTATTATTATTATTATTATTATTATTATTATTATTATTATTATTATTATTATTATTATTATTATTATTATTATTATTATTATTATTATTATTATTATTATTATTATTATTATTATTATTATTATTATTATTATTATTATTATTATTATTATTATTATTATTATTATTATTATTATTATTATTATTATTATTATTATTATTATTATTATTATTATTATTATTATTATTATTATTATTATTATTATTATTATTATTATTATTATTATTATTATTATTATTATTATTATTATTATTATTATTATTATTATTATTATTATTATTATTATTATTATTATTATTATTATTATTATTATTATTATTATTATTATTATTATTATTATTATTATTATTATTATTATTATTATTATTATTATTATTATTATTATTATTATTATTATTATTATTATTATTATTATTATTATTATTATTATTATTATTATTATTATTATTATTATTATTATTATTATTATTATTATTATTATTATTATTATTATTATTATTATTATTATTATTATTATTATTATTATTATTATTATTATTATTATTATTATTATTATTATTATTATTATTATTATTATTATTATTATTATTATTATTATTATTATTATTATTATTATTATTATTATTATTATTATTATTATTATTATTATTATTATTATTATTATTATTATTATTATTATTATTATTATTATTATTATTATTATTATTATTATTATTATTATTATTATTATTATTATTATTATTATTATTATTATTATTATTATTATTATTATTATTATTATTATTATTATTATTATTATTATTATTATTATTATTATTATTATTATTATTATTATTATTATTATTATTATTATTATTATTATTATTATTATTATTATTATTATTATTATTATTATTATTATTATTATTATTATTATTATTATTATTATTATTATTATTATTATTATTATTATTATTATTATTATTATTATTATTATTATTATTATTATTATTATTATTATTATTATTATTATTATTATTATTATTATTATTATTATTATTATTATTATTATTATTATTATTATTATTATTATTATTATTATTATTATTATTATTATTATTATTATTATTATTATTATTATTATTATTATTATTATTATTATTATTATTATTATTATTATATATTAAATTAATTATTATTACAAATAAATAACAAAATTTAATTATTCAACATTTCCATAGAAAAAAAGTGATTTTTATTCCTGAGGTTAACATATTATGGGTATTACAGTATCGAGGCTATGAAATTTTAGTTGGGTATGTTACATACCATCGGAAAGGCTAATGTGTCTAGTTTCTCTGCGTAAGTTTAATTTTTAAGGTTAAATATGAAAAAAATTAAAATAGTGCAAATTTAAAAACCTTTGTCTTGAGTTACAAAACATTTATTTTGATAGATATCCCACTCGCATCCCACTAAGCGACCAAAAAGGTTTTAAAGGAAAAGACCTAAGCTTTCTTTTGAGAAAAAAAAATTAATAAAAAAAGAGTCCATTTTGGAAAAAAAAAGTCAAAAAGGTTTTTGATTTTTCAAAAAAAAGTAAAAAATTATATGTCTTGAGTTACAAAACATTTTTTTATAGATATCCCACTCGCATCCCACTAAGCGACAAAAAGGGTGTTAAAGGAAAACACATAAGCTTTCTTCTGAGCAAAAAAAAAAATTAAAAAATGGGGCCATTTTTTTAAAAAAAGTCAACAAAGTTTTTGATTTTGCAAAAAAATTCAAAAATTTTAAATCTTGAGTTACAAAATATTTTTTTTGATAGATATCCCACTCGCATCCCACTAAGCGACCATATAGGTCGCTTAGGAAAAGACCTAAGCTTTCTTAAAAAAAATAAATAAAAAGGGCCCATTTTGAAAAAAAAGTCAAAAATATTTTTGATTTAAAAAAAAAAATCAAAAATATTTTATTAAATTTTTTTAATTTTTTTTTTCGAAAGATTGCATAAATAGCTATCTAAACTATTTGGGACACATTTTGCTAAGAACAATAGGTAATAAGTTATATGGATAAAAAAAAACACCTGTTTGGCCAAAATGTCAAATTTTGACCTCCTATAACTCAGAGTGTTCTTGACCGATCTTGTTGAAAAATGGTGTCCGAATTACTGTCCAATAGAACTAACATTGGTGCAAATTTCATCGCGATCGGAAGACATCGATTTCAAAAGTTGGTTCACTTGACGTGAAATGCCCCATATTTATAAATACATTTGTTTGTTGTTTTTTTTTTCAATACACAAACCTACATCACTGCAGGTCTTGTATTTAGTATTAATATTAAGGTATACTTTGGTGAAGGGTATATAAGATTCGGCATAACCGAATATAGCTCTGTTACTTGTTCACTTCTCATTTTATCTTTTCTAATAACCCCCGAAACTAAACCCAGAAACATAATGGTAGTTTTAACTATCACAGTAATTGATTTGAAATCTGAAAATTACTAAATTCAAAAATTAAAAAAGTTTTTTTTTAATATTTTTGCATAATATATTCGCGGAATACAACATATGTGGCTAATTCTTGCACTTTAGCAAAAACAAAAACATTTTGTATAAATATTTGTTGTAAATTTACCAATTGCTCCTTAACCTCTTCCTCAAAATATTTATTATTTTAGATGAATATAAATTATAATAAGATAAAAGATAAATTATATAGCATTCGGAATAATTTCTACAGTATTTCGATTTTACTACAGTTATAGTTGAAAATTAATTTCCTGAAATAACGACATTTTAAAGAAATTAACTCTTTAGTCCGTAAATATTAACACTTTCGATTTTTACTTTAAATTAGGAAACTTCACAATATTCAATGCTAATCGTTATCGTAGTTTTAATTAAAACTAGGATACACAAATTGCAAGTAAAAATTAAAAGTATAAGCGGTCTTGAGTATTAAAAATTACCAACAATTCTATACTATTTCCATAGGGAAATCAAATTTCCTTGAAAATTAATAAAGTAATAAATAGCATGTAATAAAACATATTGGACAAATCGTTTTATGTATGAAAGAGAAAATACAAAATTACCGTTAGAAATTTCAATGTAACGTTTGAATTTAGAGCGATATATGTAATTAAAATGGTTGGAACAAAATACTTTTACTCTATTTACTTTTTTTTACTCTTTTATTAGACATTATTTAGTAAAAGAGTATCAAGGAGGAACAAGCCAAAAAGATATTTTTGAAAATTTTTTATTACACATTCTACGGTCAGCTACATAATCAATAAGTATAAAAACAAACTGTGGACAGTATTCTCGGAGGCGGTCGACCAAAATGTAGAAGAGCTAAGGAAGATGCAGATAGGGATCACAAAAGATACATTCAGTATATTAGGTTATCTCAATCTATAGTTAGACTGTTCAAAGAAGAACAATTTCAGCTGGGCTCAAAAGCTATAGAGCAGCGAAGAGAACATTTATATCGCAGAAAAATTGTTAAGCTCGCCTTAAATTTGTTCGAGAACACTTTAACTGGACCATTGCACAACGGAATACCGTGTTAATTTCCCATGAATCTAAATTAAATTGTTTGGATTCTGATGGAATGAGGAGAGTTCGACGTCCTGTCAATAACAGTTATAGTGTGGGGTTGCTTTTCGATGAAAGCTTGCCCCACCAATGGATATTTCGACATAACAATGACCGTAAAACAAGAAGGAGGTTATAGAAAGATAAATCGAGAATTGCCACATCGAGAACCATAGAAATTGTATTAAGCTATATCATCTATTCCAATGGCAACAATAGAGAATTTTATTATTGATTCCTAAAAGATGTGCGGCAGTTTTAAAGAATAGCGGTTGTGCACAAAACAAAATATTAGTACAGTGCAAGCTCGGCATTCGCAACTACCCATTATCGCGATGGCCCAGTTATCGCCACAGTTTTCGAAAAACGGGTTCTATTTTCGCGACTTTTATATATTTTTTTTAAAATTTCATTACAATGTCTATAAACAAAAAAGGGAAATCCCCGTCTTTTGGTACAATAACCTTATTGGATGATTTTGATCTTCAATTTTGTGGGAAAAGTTCAACATGTTTTACAGCCAACGATTTTTGAAATGTGGAGATTCCATAAATTCAATTTGCGTGAATTACAAGTTAAGTCTTCGGTTTACCGCATTACAAAGCAAGAAAATTCATTAAAAAAAGTTCGTACGTACAACAGAAAGTAGCCCTGGCAAACGTTGCACCTTAAAGAAAGCTGAGTACCCAAGAATGAAAATATTCTTTATAAGTGGTTTGTAAAACAAAGGGAAAAAATATTCCAATATCGGCAACGATTTTACGATCAAAATCCAGTCATTTGTATTCAAAAATGTGTCAAACCAATTCAGGTTTCAACGCCAGCGAAGAAGGATGGTTGACGAAATTTAAGCGTCTACATGGAATTATATTTTTAAAAATTACATCTTTTGATCAATTTGTCGAATACGGTTTATATTATAAGATGCTTCCAAATCACACTCTTGTCACATGTAATGAGAAAACGGCTCCCGGAAGAAAAATATGTAAAGAGCGAATAATGACATAAACAACTGGATTCAAGAAGAGTTTCATGTGGAAAGAAATGAGGAGCAAATGGAATTATCTGATACGGAATCAGAAGATTTATACGATAGTATAAATCGTCTTATTCATGAAGAAAACAAAATTAAAGTGGTCGATTGTATAACATCGATAAACAATGGGCTTTGGAAAATGATAAGCCGACAACAGCACTATATGAACTACGTTATTCAGTTGTCTTAATAATATCATAAAAAAATCCTGAAATGTTGTCCAATATGTTTTGACCGATATAATTTGAATAGGGTCTTTAGCAATTGATAACCGCAGTATAATCCAAAAAATATTCAGCTAATGTTCTTAAAATATGTAGGTATTAAATTTTTTAAGTTATTAAAATCTAATTTTTTTATATCTTTATCAAAGTATTTAACAACCAATCCTCCTACCGCTATGGCGTTATTTTTTTGTAACTCACCTTCATAGTGCCCTGTACAGCTGAGTCTTTCCAATACATTGTTTTCGCTTGATTAACCTTATTTGCTATGTTTATTTGTTGTTTGTTCTTGGTTTCTATTTAGGTATAAATCTTGTGTTTATTTTGCATTACTTTGCCTTTTCTATTTACTCTTTAGGGTTCTGATATTTCTGTTTTTGTAGATGTAGTAAGTATACTTACTGTATGTATACTACTGCTACTTTTTTGTCTGTTTTATGTCAGAAATGACGTCAATAATTTTTAATATAATTTTCTTTTAATTGATTTACCAAACATTTTCATTTTTGTTTATGTTTTGTCATATGAATGATTTTTGAGTCAAACAAAAGCAAATTCAAAAAGTGATTTCTAAGGGTTGTGTAAGATTGTGGCGTGTTAAAAAGTTGACTCGTACGTTTTAACTTTTTTTTTACAAAATTAAACTGTGTGTTCATTCTATCTTCTTTATTATTTTATACTTTTATATCAAATTAAAAAAAAGTAATCTAATGGCCATTATTACAACTTGCATTTATAGTTAAAGGTAACTTTAAGCAATATAAAAAGGTACCCTTAAATTCAACTTTAACTATAAAGGCAAGTTGCAATAATGGCCCTTAATGAATAAATGAGGACCTTCTAGGAATTTCATGAAATAAATATTTTTGATTTCATGGCTATTTAGAGGTTTAGAGTATGAAGAAACAACAATTAGTTAATTCTAGTTTGTTGTTTTTGCTGTTGGTGTTTAATTTAAACAATAAATAAACCTATTGTTGTTCTAAACATATTTTATGATTTCATTTAAAATCGAACAGCAATCATGTCTGACACAACTTTTGATGTTTATAATATTTACATTTTCATTTTAATTAAATTACATATTTAAGTGTTCAAGATTTTTCTTTTTCAGCTTAATAATAAATTTCTATTTAAACAAAATTTCTATATACATATATACAATATTCTTTTGGAGGAGAAAATTTGACAAAAAACCTATTTGATTTTTATTTGAAACTACTTATACTATTAAACTACAGACTAGATAAAACCTAGGATGATACTAGCTAATTAATATGTAAGAAATCAGAAGTTATGCATCTGGTATTAAAATTTTGTGTGAGCCTATTGATCTTATCTCGAACTAATTCCAAGCCCGCAATATCGTGAAGGCGTGTTGTAGAGAAATATCAAGGTAGGTTATATATAAGTTTTAATAGCTTATTTTGAGCAATTTGTAGTTTTTGGATATGGCAAGATGCGCTAGTAGACGAAACGGGGACTGCATAGAATATAACGGCATGGAAAAAGGACTTTAAGATAAGTTTTTTATTATAAATGTTAAGGCTAGATTTCCGATTTATAAACGGGTATAGGATCCGGGTTAATATGTTGACTTTATTTATTATATAAGGTATATGATCCTTAAACTTCATTTTCGTATCAAGCATAATGCCTAGATATTTTACTTTTTGTTCCCACTGTATAGAATTATTATTTATTATAATATTGGTCTGTGGTATATAACATTCTTTTCGTTTCCTTGTAAAATATATCGCTTGTGTTTTTTCACAGTTCAACATTATTTTCCATTTATTGAAATAAGATAAAATATCAGATAATCCTCTATTTAGATTAGCTATTATGTCAACAGCCATAATTTCAGAGCTTAGGATTGCTGTGTCGCCAGCGAATATAGACAAAGTACAGTTATTCAATTGAGGAAAATCAGATGTATATAAATTATAAAGGACAGGTGATAAACATGACCCTTGGGGACAACCTGCTGTTATAGGATGACTTTCGGAGTGGTGCGAGCCAATGTAGACTTTAAAAGAACGAGAAGTGAGAAAACTGTGGATTATTTTTATCAATACTATTGGGAAATTTAAATTAATCATCTTGAAAACAAGACCTTCGTGCCAAACTGAATCGAAGGCAGCTTTGACATCCAATAGAACCATGCCCGTTGATTTTTGATGGTCAAAGTTTGTTTTTACCAAGTTCCTAATTCGTATTAACGGATGGACCGTGTTATGTTCTCCAAATTGTTGAGGTGGGATAATATTATTGTCTTCCATAAAGTCAATCAATTTAATTTTAATGACTTTTTCCAAGATTTTACTTACACTCGACAATAAGCTGATAGGGCGGTATGAAAATGGACAATCAGATTGTTTGCCAGGTTTTTTAATTGGGATAACTTTAGCTTCTTTAAAATTTTGGGGAAAATAGCAGAGCTTTAGACAGGAATTAATTATGATTGTTAAAAATTTAATGCCTTTGTTAGAAAGTGCTTTAAGGCATCTATTATTAATACCGTCGATACCAGGTGATTTTTTAGTTTTCAGTATATCAGAAATCTGTGAACTATTTACTAAATATACATCCAATGGATTAACTCTTAACGATCTATACGATTCCAGAGTATCATTCACTAAAGAAATCGTAATTGGATCGCCTAGATGTGATGAAATGGAAAAATTAGAAGCAAATGTCTGCGCTAAAATTTCACACTTTTCTTGGTTGGTGGTGTACCGAGAACCATTTTGTTTTAAAATCGGAATATTGTTAGCCTTCTTTCTTAAAACTTTCGTCAAATTCCAGAAAGGTGGAGAGCCTTTATCAAGTGTTGACAATAAATAATCCCAAGATTTATTTCTAAATGAATCAATTTCCTCACGAATCTTTAGATTAAATATCTTCATCAGATAAAAGTCGTTTACATTCCTAAATCTTTGCCAATCCCGTCGGTAACCATTTCTCCTATGTATCATATTCTTTATATGGTAGGGTAGAGATTTCTCTCTCAATGAGGGATATATCTTAGGTACACTAAAAGCGATTGCATCATTTAAAACATTTTCGATATTTATAATAATCTGATCTGTGTTCATAATTCATGATATTGTTAATATCAGGTAAATTTATGTTTCTATTTAAGAATCTGGAGAATTGGTTCCAATTAGTATTAGAAAAATCATATTTGAAGAAGTTTGTGTTATTGTAATTACTATTTAATGAAATTTTTACGGGTAAATCGTCCGAACTTAGGTCATTTATGACTTCCGCTGGGGACATTATATGTGGATAATTAGTCAGGAAGACGTCCAGAGTAGAAACTTGTCTATTAGCGCTTGATATCAATATTATATGATTCTAATTTTTCGAATAGAATATTTCCCCAGCAATTTGCCCTTATACATCCCCAAGACCGATGTCTACTGTTAAAATCACCTCCTAATAGATACCTTTCGTTACTACTGAGTCTATGAATATCGGATGCGAATTGTTGTTTTCTTACGCCATCAGAACCCGCTGAACCACCAGGGTAGTAGCATGAGTATATATTAATTGGACCTAAAGTAGTGAATAGTTTGATGCCAATATTCTCAATAACAGATGTATTTACAATAGGTAGTAATTGATGAGAGATATTTTTCCTTATAATTATTGCTACACCTCCACCTCGAGCATTTATTCTATCATTTCTATAAATTTTAAATTCATTGTTTCTAATAGATAAGTTTGAATTTAGACCAGTTTCGGATACTAAACAAATATGAATACTACGGCTGGTTAAGAATTGAAATAATTCTAAATATTTGTTGCGAATGCCTCTTGCATTCCAAGTTATTATGTTGATTCCATTGTGTTCCATTACGCTAAGAATTTGCATGCAAGGTTAGTGATTACCTCGAACTGATCCGCCTTATTTTTACATTTTCTAAGATTTGTAATTAAATCTAAAGTTAATTTCTTTATTTCTTCAAGAGAAAATAAATCATTAGAGCTGTTATTATTATCAGTGTTGTTACTGCTGCTACTGTTGTTAATAATGCCTCTTTGAGCTTACCAGTTACTAGTAGTTGGAGCACTTTGGCGCAGTGCATTAGGAAAACTGTTGGTATAATTTTCGGTAACAGGAGCTCCTGCATTTGTACGGACTAGTCGTCTTGGAGCTGGTTGGGCACGTTGTCTAATATTTAGATAATTTATTTTACTGGGACATTGGTCGAATGTTGATTTGTGAGGGCCACTACAATTTGCACACTTAGGGGTAGATTCTTTGCAATCTGATGTATTATGCTGACCGGCGCAGTTTGAACAAAAGGTTTTAACATTGCAGCAGTTAGAGCCATGTCCAAACATTTGACAGTTGTAACATTGAGTTATATGGTTTTTTTTAGCCGGTTGAAATTCCCATTTCACCCTTAAATAATCAATTACACAATACTTTTGCCTGAGTTCTTTAATTGTTATTGTTTTTCTTTTAAAATAAACAACGTAAATTATATACTCCACGTTGTATACATTCTTCTTTATAACGATTTTAACGTCTAAGCATTGAAGTCCCATATCGGTTAGTCTTTTTTTAATAATTGATGGATCATGTTTATCAAGACCGAACAGAATTGCTTTATAACATAACTGAAGAACTCGTATTTGTCAGTGAGAACACTACAGATGGTTTGGTAATCAGAATTAGATTTAACAAATAATTTTAAACCAATTAAAATTTTTCTTAAAGAATAATCTGTTATTTTGTTTAATTTACAAAGTTCGTGAACTTCTTCAATTTTGCATTTTAATATGGTAATTGGGGGTATATGAACTTTCACTGTTTTTTTGACAATAACTTCATCATCATCAATTTTATCGTCTTCAACAGTTTGAAGAGGGGAAAAGAAATTGTAATTTTTTGATGCACTAGGCGCATTAATTGTTTTTGGTTTTTTATTCATATTGTTTACGCTTAATGCGTTAACATTGTCACAAGCAAGTGAACGTTTGATTTTGTTTGTATAAATTATTTTGTTTGTAAAAGGTTTTTTTTTGTTTTTGTTTTGAATCATAAAATAAATTGTATTATTTTAGGTTCACAACACTATGTATAAAACTAGGCTATCGACAAGAGCAATTGATAATACGTCTCTTCACAACAAGTGATCGAGCATAACTGACAACTTTTGATGACGATGACCCAATTTGTAAGTTTTTTCTTTCCTTTCTAAATATCAGTCTCCTTTCACATTTTACATACACTTACTCTCGAAAATAATAGCAGAAACTGTTTTTCTTATTTTGGTTCTTTTAGATTTTTGGAAAAATGTTAATGGCGTTTCACGTTTTATTATCGAAGTATTATCTTTAAGTCACACAGCAGGCCGAATATCAAAAGCCTTCAAACACCTACAACTCTTATCCCATTTCAGATTCATATTTGAGAGAAATATGTCTGACTCTTCCTACATATAATATTTAAAGTTTTCGAAACAATGAATGATCAAATTTAACATTAATAGCAAATTGTTTCGATTTTGCTACCTTTCTTTCACCGTACAGTGAATAATTATGAATTTGTCAGGTTATAAATTATTTTTTTTAGAACATTGCACATATTTACAGCTGTAATAAATTAATTTCGGAAGATACTAGTTTGGTCTTATAAAACTGTGTAACAAATGCTATAATGCATATAAATTTCACGATTTAATAAAACTCTCGTCATTATTTTAAATTTTTAATTATTAAAAACTATTAACTATTATTAATAAACATTTATCTGAAGTTGACAAATATTTATTTTTGCTATAGGTATTAAAGACAACCAAGTAAGAATGTTTAGTCGGTCAGGCTCGACCATACTACCCTACTGTGTAAATGTGCAAACAATTTTTGTTTTGTTTAAGCAATTGGAAAAGGTACCCTTAAAGTTAACTTTAGCTATAACGGCAAGTTGTAATAATATTTGTGGATATCTATATAAATAAAGCTTTTATGGCCCTTTTAGTCCTATTTCGGGAGGACATTTATATGTGGGCTAGGTGAAATAATGAACCGATTTGTATCACTATCAATAGGCTTCGAAAATAATACATGTACCAAATTTAGGCGCAATATCTGTACTTTACGCACAGTAAGCCAACATCACCATCAATTTTTCGTTTATATAGTAAATGCCTTATTCATAAACAATTTTTTAAATTTGAACGTTTTAAAATAAAATTGTGTATGGGAATTTTGCATTAAAACATTGTTTAAATTTAAATTTTAAAAGGATGTAATATTGCTATAGTCGTTTGTGCCGAATTTTATATATCCTTCACTTCAGTAAAATTCATGCACGGGATTACAAAATTTTATAGCTTGTTATGGCTTTCCAGTTTTAAACAATAAGATATTTTTATTTGTTACTTAAAATGACAAAAAAATGTTTTTGCCTTCAATAGACAGACAAACTGACTGACATAGCTAGATGGTCTTTAAGTTTCATAAGGACCAATAAAATATATATATATAAAAACTAACAAGTACTATTAGCTTTAGAGATATTTAAGTCGAAGTACAAAAAATAGGTTCAACAAAAAATAATTTTTTTAGCAAAAAGTTGTGAAATATTCCCTATTTATATTTCCAAATCTACTAGGCGACACAAGTCTGTGAAATAATAAATCTTTCAGTTATAAATTCTTTGGAACAAGTGCACAAATCCAAACAAGTTGCTGGTGAAAATGTTTATGAAAATAGTACTTTAAATAACTAATTGACTGAAATGATGTAAGACTTTAATTAAATCTTTTATACCCACCACCAAAATAATTTTGCAACACATCAAAATATTTTTCGCAGACCCACAAAATTATAAAATTCTATGACCAACTAGCCATGTTCGTCCATCTGTGCGTCTGTGTGTTGAACGACGATTGGGCCTTTATTGATCAGAAATGTTTTGTATTGAAAATGCAATTTTCATTAAACATATTGCAGATAATACACTGACATTTTGCACATCATATTCCTATTATAATAGAACAATTAGTATTGAAAATGGTAAGAATAAATCCATGATTTTCCCTTGTACCCATACAAATATATTCCCGTAATATAGCTATATGATACATAAATTTCTATATAATATTTGTAACCATAAAAATGTGGTGTTGAAAATAGGCAAAATCTGATAAAAATAAATGTTTTCATACAAATTGTTCAAAAGTCGGTGTCAGTAATAATAATTGGTGGTGGGTATATAAAATTCGGCACAGTCGAATATAACACTCTTACTTATTTTTAGTTATATTTCACCCTCTTAAATGGGAATCTGAAAACAAGCATAAATAATTTAGTATTTCAAACGAAAATCTATTCCTCGTTCCATGCAGGGATTAAATAGATATAACAATTTATCATTTTCTGTGTTTTTAACTAAAAAGTAACAAAATATGTGCCATTTACAAACAAAAATGTTTCAAGACATTAATTAATTGGGGAGAAAAAACAACAACATGTTTACAAAAAAGAAACAGGAAAAAGTTAAAAAAAAACTTTTAAACCCTCAAAAATGATCTCCAATAAAAACAACATAAGAATACATTTTTATATGAAGTTTTTTGTGAGAGTATGTACGTATGTGAGGCGTTGTAAATTAAATGCATTTTTTCACAAATACACACACATGCAGGACTTTGTATGAATGTATGATCACATCCTTACATCTCTACTCGTATACAAACATACTTACTACATGTGCATATTAGGGTGTAACCAACATTGGATTAGATCCAAATACTACCTGGATCATTTTGAAACATCCTTCAAATAGCATTTCCTGAAAACATTTATAGGTATTTATCATTTTTTTTTTTTTTGGAAAATTTGGTTCCAAAAAGTTATTCCGAATTATGTTATTTGTTGTTGTTAAAAATCAGAAAAAGATATTTAGATATATTTCTATTGCTAATTTATAAAATTGGAATGCGGGGATATATATGGCTGATTTTATTCTCAAATAAATTTTAAAATTGTTATACCCTTGTTTAAATTTAATTTAAAACTAGTTTTTTTCTTTTTTTGTACAATTATCTTCTTTAGCTTTAGTAAAACAAAGGCGACAGTAAAACCATGTAATATTGGACCTGTCGCTTTTGAGAGACTAAAACCAAAACCGAGTCAGCTGAACTAATATTCTGTTTAATAAAGTATCATCTATTACACCGTTTTCCTTTTTTTCAACTTTATGCCCTTTTTATTTTCATTTTATTTATGTAACACCTGTGCTTGTATTCAAACAGTTAAAGGCAAAAGTATTTTTACAGTGGTTTCAACACTTTGTGGAATTTACACAAATATTATGTAAAAACAAAATGAAAAGTAAAGTGAACTAGAATGTAACAAAATAAACTATTGTAGAAATACACACATAGCATATACTAAGTACATATGAATAAGTTAAACAAGGGAACGAAAAATCAATAAAAAGTGACAAAGGTTTATCTTAAACTCTTACAGAAACAACTGCAATTAATACAGTAAATATAATCAGAAGAAGAAAATTAAAAAATATTTTAAAATTGGAAGCACTACAATACTTCAATAATTTCCAAAAAAATCCCTTAATTCTGGCAAAAACACATTTTCAGGCAATGTTTGAATCTATTTTCATTTTATGATAACAGCTTTAGTTTATTAAAAAAGACATTATTTGTAGCTTTGTAAGCGAAGTTTCTGCTGAATTTCTCAAACTACCCAGCAAAAACTTCGCTTACAAAGCTACAAATAATGTCTTTTTTAATAACTTACATTTTAAGCAGTAAAGTCTAAAAAAACAAAATAAACAAACAAAACAAATAATCAGTTACCATTTTGGAACAAATTGCACCCCTCGTAGCGCCCTTCCTGAGAATGAAGTGGATATGCCCTATATAATTTTGACATCTGCTCTCTCCCAGCTTTCACCCGGTATCTCAAAACCCCATTCAGGTCTGTCCTAAATGGCCCCTATAACGCTTTGAACATTAATGTAAACAAAGTAATCGAACAAATTCCGCCCCTTGTAGCGCCTTCCCTAAGAAACAACTGGGTATACCCTATATAGTTTTGATATCTACTCCCTCCCAGCTTTCACCCACCATATCCAAACCCCATTCAGGTCTGTCCTAAGTGGCCCGCCAATGAACTTGAATACTACATATTCAAACTGTAATTTTAATCTTAATATGAAGACGATTTTTTATTTTTTAACTAAAAGTTTAAATTTAAGGTATTTTCTTTAATTGGTGAATAAAAATAATTAATTTTATTATGTTTTTGCCAAAAAAAATATGTTTTTCAAATTTACTTTATTTAAGAGTGCTATGTTAAGTAGTTAACATATATGTGGGACGTATTTAACTTACGAATTTAACTTCACACCCTTAATTTTTTTGACTCACTCATTGTTTTTTGAATGAATATAATAATTTATTCAAACCAAAAATGTATTTGACAAAAATTTCAAATAAAGTAAAATACATGAATGTAAAGAGTATAGCATTATATGAGTATTGAGAGCATAGAATAATATTTCCATAGAAGCGTTACTGAGAGCGAAAAAACCTAAGTCTGTTGTCAAAAACCTAAGTCGTGAGAATGTATTAGTACATAGTTTTGAGGTTGTATTGGTGCCTTTTTAATTTTCACCAGACACACAGAGTTCTATAAAAATGTTTAAATTTGATTTTAATAAAATTTTCTTCTATTTTCAATGCCAAAAAATGAAACTTTGTTCTATAAATTAAATTCCACCAAAAACAATATTAAGTGTCAAAAATTAATAAAAAATATTTTTTTTCGTTTGAGCAAAATTATCGTGTTTCGGAAAAAAAGTGTTTCAAAAAATTTGCCAATAATTGTATAGAAGTGTAATAAGTGGTTCGGTCTGTATTTAGTCGGAAAATCAAAGTTAACCTTTCAAGTATTTCGATGTGTTTAATTCTCTCACAAGTATGTTGAATTTACATATCACAAGTACGTGTGAGAGAGTAATTATTGTTACTCTCAGCTTACTCTCTCTTACTATGATTGAGAGTGTTTCTGTGTTTCAAATCGAGTGCAAAACAGCGAGTGAATCGAATCATAGAGGGATTTATTGTGTGATTTAATTAGAATGAAATACTTTGAACTTTTATGAATTTTTATAGCGAGATTACAAATAAAACGCATTATTGTTTACATGTATATTTTATTAATCTAACTCATGTAATAATTATATTTAAATGTTATTTAGAGATGTAAAACTACTGTAAATTGAAAAATATGAAATATAAGGACCACAAGAAGAGAGCATCTACTTCTTGTGGAACTGTGTATTTTTTGTGATTCATGTGTAAAAAAATAATTTGATTTACCGCAATATTATTTGAGGCAATCGAGAATCTTTTTTCAGAAATTACGTTACGGGCACAAGAGAAAACCCGTTCTGAAGGTGCGCTACTTGCAGGTATTGCTAAGATTCGGCAGTTCAATTTGTGTAAAAAGGCGAATCCCACCACTTAAGTGTGTCGAAATCATCAAAAAGGACACTTTTGTTGTTTCGTATCGTCTCAACTCTGAGACCACTAAATCCTCGTTGGTTTGAAAATCAGATGATCGAATAAAATCTGAAAACAGTTCTAAATTTTTCGATGAGATTGGGGCTACTGATTGTTATTGTGGTTCTGTCATAGGCTCACAATTCTGTATTAGGCTTTGTATCAACTCAATACATTTCAATTTCATAAGATTTCGATCTTCTTCAGAGAAACTTAGCAATTTGTTTGCAGGTGGGAACAGAAATTTTAATTTATACATCTATTTTTGTATGACTATATGCGATTTATATTTGATAGCCCTTTATTGTTGGACATCTCGAATTACTTTAGAACTTTGTAAGTCATTTTTCTTCTATACACGAAGTTTCTTCCTATAATAAGCTCAAAACTATTTAAATTTTAGACCCATTTCATCGATTGAGTTTGTATTCCACTCAGATTCCCAAAAAGCCGTCCATCAGGACATTCTCAGATCGGTTTCTTTGAAAATGTCACGTACGTCATCGTATGTATGTATGTATGTATGTATGTATGTATGTATGTATGTATGTATGTATGTATGTATGTATGTATGTATGTATGTATGTATGTATGTATGTATGTATGTATGTATGTATGTATGTATGTATGTATGTATGTATGTATGTATGTATGTATGTATGTATGTATGTATGTATGTATGTATGTATGTATGTATGTATGTATGTATGTATGTATGTATGTATGTATGTATGTATGTATGTATGTATGTATGTATGTATGTATGTATGTATGTATGTATGTATGTATGTATGTATGTATGTATGTATGTATGTATGTATGTATGTATGTATGTATGTATGTATGTATGTATGTATGTATGTATGTATGTATGTATGTATGTATGTATGTATGTATGTATGTATGTATGTATGTATGTATGTATGTATGTATGTATGTATGTATGTATGTATGTATGTATGTATGTATGTATGTATGTATGTATGTATGTATGTATGTATGTATGTATGTATGTATGTATGTATGTATGTATGTATGTATGTATGTATGTATGTATGTATGTATGTATGTATGTATGTATGTATGTATGTATGTATGTATGTATGTATGTATGTATGTATGTATGTATGTATGTATGTATGTATGTATGTATGTATGTATGTATGTATGTATGTATGTATGTATGTATGTATGTATGTATGTATGTATGTATGTATGTATGTATGTATGTATGTATGTATGTATGTATGTATGTATGTATGTATGTATGTATGTATGTATGTATGTATGTATGTATGTATGTATGTATGTATGTATGTATGTATGTATGTATGTATGTATGTATGTATGTATGTATGTATGTATGTATGTATGTATGTATGTATGTATGTATGTATGTATGTATGTATGTATGTATGTATGTATGTATGTATGTATGTATGTATGTATGTATGTATGTATGTATGTATGTATGTATGTATGTATGTATGTATGTATGTATGTATGTATGTATGTATGTATGTATGTATGTATGTATGTATGTATGTATGTATGTATGTATGTATGTATGTATGTATGTATGTATGTATGTATGTATGTATGTATGTATGTATGTATGTATGTATGTATGTATGTATGTATGTATGTATGTATGTATGTATGTATGTATGTATGTATGTATGTATGTATGTATGTATGTATGTATGTATGTATGTATGTATGTATGTATGTATGTATGTATGTATGTATGTATGTATGTATGTATGTATGTATGTATGTATGTATGTATGTATGTATGTATGTATGTATGTATGTATGTATGTATGTATGTATGTATGTATGTATGTATGTATGTATGTATGTATGTATGTATGTATGTATGTATGTATGTATGTATGTATGTATGTATGTATGTATGTATGTATGTATGTATGTATGTATGTATGTATGTATGTATGTATGTATGTATGTATGTATGTATGTATGTATGTATGTATGTATGTATGTATGTATGTATGTATGTATGTATGTATGTATGTATGTATGTATGTATGTATGTATGTATGTATGTATGTATGTATGTATGTATGTATGTATGTATGTATGTATGTATGTATGTATGTATGTATGTATGTATGTATGTATGTATGTATGTATGTATGTATGTATGTATGTATGTATGTATGTATGTATGTATGTATGTATGTATGTATGTATGTATGTATGTATGTATGTATGTATGTATGTATGTATGTATGTATGTATGTATGTATGTATGTATGTATGTATGTATGTATGTATGTATGTATGTATGTATGTATGTATGTATGTATGTATGTATGTATGTATGTATGTATGTATGTATGTATGTATGTATGTATGTATGTATGTATGTATGTATGTATGTATGTATGTATGTATGTATGTATGTATGTATGTATGTATGTATGTATGTATGTATGTATGTATGTATGTATGTATGTATGTATGTATGTATGTATGTATGTATGTATGTATGTATGTATGTATGTATGTATGTATGTATGTATGTATGTATGTATGTATGTATGTATGTATGTATGTATGTATGTATGTATGTATGTATGTATGTATGTATGTATGTATGTATGTATGTATGTATGTATGTATGTATGTATGTATGTATGTATGTATGTATGTATGTATGTATGTATGTATGTATGTATGTATGTATGTATGTATGTATGTATGTATGTATGTATGTATGTATGTATGTATGTATGTATGTATGTATGTATGTATGTATGTATGTATGTATGTATGTATGTATGTATGTATGTATGTATGTATGTATGTATGTATGTATGTATGTATGTATGTATGTATGTATGTATGTATGTATGTATGTATGTATGTATGTATGTATGTATGTATGTATGTATGTATGTATGTATGTATGTATGTATGTATGTATGTATGTATGTATGTATGTATGTATGTATGTATGTATGTATGTATGTATGTATGTATGTATGTATGTATGTATGTATGTATGTATGTATGTATGTATGTATGTATGTATGTATGTATGTATGTATGTATGTATGTATGTATGTATGTATGTATGTATGTATGTATGTATGTATGTATGTATGTATGTATGTATGTATGTATGTATGTATGTATGTATGTATGTATGTATGTATGTGTGTATGTATGTATGTATGTATGTATGTATGTATGTATGTATGTATGTATGTATGTATGTATGTATGTATGTATGTATGTATGTATGTATGTATGTATGTATGTATGTATGTATGTATGTATGTATGTATGTATGTATGTATGTATGTATGTATGTATGTATGTATGTATGTATGTATGTATGTATGTATGTATGTATGTATGTATGTATGTATGTATGTATGTATGTATGTATGTATGTATGTATGTATGTATGTATGTATGTATGTATGTATGTATGTATGTATGTATGTATGTATGTATGTATGTATGTATGTATGTATGTATGTATGTATGTATGTATGTATGTATGTATGTATGTATGTATGTATGTATGTATGTATGTATGTATGTATGTATGTATGTATGTATGTATGTATGTATGTATGTATGTATGTATGTATGTATGTATGTATGTATGTATGTATGTATGTATGTATGTATGTATGTATGTATGTATGTATGTATGTATGTATGTATGTATGTATGTATGTATGTATGTATGTATGTATGTATGTATGTATGTATGTATGTATGTATGTATGTATGTATGTATGTATGTATGTATGTATGTATGTATGTATGTATGTATGTATGTATGTATGTATGTATGTATGTATGTATGTATGTATGTATGTATGTATGTATGTATGTATGTATGTATGTATGTATGTATGTATGTATGTATGTATGTATGTATGTATGTATGTATGTATGTATGTATGTATGTATGTATGTATGTATGTATGTATGTATGTATGTATGTATGTATGTATGTATGTATGTATGTATGTATGTATGTATGTATGTATGTATGTATGTATGTATGTATGTATGTATGTATGTATGTATGTATGTATGTATGTATGTATGTATGTATGTATGTATGTATGTATGTATGTATGTTAGAGTGACAATCAGTTGTATGGAAAAAAATTTTTGTTAAAATTTTGAAGAGTGCCGGGTGGAATATTGTGACACTAGGCCTAAATGTTAAGTGCTGAAAATTTGAGCCAAATCGGTCAACGATTTCTGGACGCGCATCGAGGTCAAAGTTCAGATATATGCAAAATTTTACTGTTAATATGGAATAAATAGGTGAAACTCGTTAACTTTCTGCATTGTTTTCTAGAAATATTTAGATTTATTTATATTAATGAATATTACATTAAAAAAAAGTTTTGGAAATTAACCCTGTATCTCCTTTGGTTCAAAATGACCCAAAAACTGTATTATCGCCAAAATTAGAGAAAAATGCAAATTTTTCAGTTTTTGAAAAAATGTTGCTACTAAATAAATACTTTTGCAATTGAATGCAAAAGAATCGAAATATGTACGTAATTATCGTTGTAATGAGATATAAATGATAAAATTTTATTAAAAAATTTTAAAGTTATTACAAATTCGCCAGACCATTACCGTGTTTCAGGCCACTTGAACAAAAAATTTAGATATTTCGAGAAAAATTAAAATAAAAGCTATTTTTTACTTAAAATATGTCCATATTTACTTGTATATAAGTTTTTGTCTTCGTAGGATACCGTTAACCTATTCGCAGGTATGGCCAAAAAAAATAATTTTTTTTAACGGCTGTTTCAAAACTCTATTTTCAAATTTTTAAAAATTTTGTTAAACAAATTTCAGATTTTTTCGATCATCACATTGGGGTTTATTGAGATTAAAATAGGGAATAAAAATATGAAAAAATTATTTCAATACCTCTTACAGTTTTTCCGTACCTGCGATTGAAATTTTGCGTTTTTCAAGAAAAACTAATTTGTTGTCCATATTTAGGCGAATGAGTCCAATTTCCTTACTGTTATAAATTTTAAGTAAAACCTATTCACAGTATTATAGTCCTTGAAATTTTAAATATGTTCTGAAAGTTTTACTAAAATCGGAAAACGATAACCTTTGAATCGTGAAGGTCAAAGGTCAAATTTTTCAATATTTGGAATTTCTAATGAAAAGATAGCGAAATGTTACATATTTTTGGGGCGATTTTCATGAAACTTGAGGAAAATGTATATTGGGGTCTAGCATTTACAACAACAGTGCAAAAATTAATTTTAACCTTTAAGAGGACTTGGGGTCAAAATGGTTGTGTTTTTCTTGATTTTAAAAGTTGAGAATAATTTGGACCCCAAGTGCTGCTAAGGGTTAATTTCCATTTTTGTGCTGTTATTTTAAATTCTGGACTTTATGTTATATTTTCCTCAAGTTTCATGAAAATCGGCCCAAAAATATGTAACATTTCGCTATCTTTTCATTAGAAATTCCAAATATTGAAAAATTTGACTTTTGACCTTCACGATTCAAAGGTTATCGTTTTCCGATTTTAGTAAAACTTTCAGAACATATTTAAAATTACAAGGACTATAATACTGTGAATAGGTTTTACTTAAAATTTATAACAGTAAGGAAATTGGACTCATTCGCCTAAATATGGACAAAAAATTAGTTTTTCTTGAAAAACGCAAAATTTAAATCGCAGGTACGGAAAAACTGTAAGAGGTATTGACATAATTTTTTCATATTTTTATTCCCTATTTTAATCTCAATAAACCCCAATGTGATGATCGAAAAAATCTGAAATTTGTTTAACAAAATTTTTAAAAATTTGAAAATAGAGTTTTGAAACAGCCGTTAAAAAAAATTATTTTTTTTGGCCATACCTGCGAATAGGTTAACGGTATCCTACGAAGACAAAAACTCATATACAAGTAAATATGGACATATTTTAAGTAAAAATGAGCTTTTGTTTTAATTTTTCTCGAAATATCTAATTTTTTTTTCTAAATTTTTTGTTCAAGTGGTCTGAAACACGGTAATGGTCTGGCGAATTTGTAATAACTTTAACATTTTTTTAATCAAATATTGTAATTTATATCTCATTACAACGATAATTACGTACATATTTCGATTCTTTTGCATTCAATAGCAAAAGTATTTATTTAGTAGCAAATTTTTTTCAAAAAATGAAAAATTTGCATTTTTCTCTAATTTTGGCGATAATACAGTTTTTGGGTCATTTTGAACCAAAGGAGATACAGGGTTAATTTCCAAAACTTTTTTTTAATGTAATATTCATTAATATAAATAAATCTACATATTTCTAGAAAACAATGCAGAAAGCTAACGAGTTTCACCTATTTATTCCATATTAACAGTACAATTTTGCATATATCTGAACTTTGACCTCGATGCGCGTCCAGAAATCGTTGCCCGATTTGGCTCAAATTTTCAGCACTTAACATTTAGGCCTAGTGTCACAATATTCCACCCGGCACTCTTTGAAATCTAAAAAAAAAAAATCGGCTGTCACTCTAATGTATGTATGTATGTATGTATGTATGTATGTATGTATGTATGTATGTATGTATGTATGTATGTATGTATGTATGTATGTATGTATGTATGTATGTATGTATGTATGTATGTATGTATGTATGTATGTATGTATGTATGTGTGTATGTATGTATGTATGTATGTATGTATGTATGTATGTATGTATGTATGTATGTATGTATGTATGTATGTATGTATGTATGTATGTATGTATGTATGTATGTATGTATGTATGTATGTATGTATGTATGTATGTATGTATGTATGTATGTATGTATGTATGTATGTATGTATGTATGTATGTATGTATGTATGTATGTATGTATGTATGTATGTATGTATGTATGTATGTATGTATGTATGTATGTATGTATGTATGTATGTATGTATGTATGTATGTATGTATGTATGTATGTATGTATGTATGTATGTATGTATGTATGTATGTATGTATGTATGTATGTATGTATGTATGTATGTATGTATGTATGTATGTATGTATGTATGTATGTATGTATGTATGTATGTATGTATGTATGTATGTATGTATGTATGTATGTATGTATGTATGTATGTATGTATGTATGTATGTATGTATGTATGTATGTATGTATGTATGTATGTATGTATGTATGTATGTATGTATGTATGTATGTATGTATGTATGTATGTATGTATGTATGTATGTATGTATGTATGTATGTATGTATGTATGTATGTATGTATGTATGTATGTATGTATGTATGTATGTATGTATGTATGTATGTATGTATGTATGTATGTATGTATGTATGTATGTATGTATGTATGTATGTATGTATGTATGTATGTATGTATGTATGTATGTATGTATGTATGTATGTATGTATGTATGTATGTATGTATGTATGTATGTATGTATGTATGTATGTATGTATGTATGTATGTATGTATGTATGTATGTATGTATGTATGTATGTATGTATGTATGTATGTATGTATGTATGTATGTATGTATGTATGTATGTATGTATGTATGTATGTATGTATGTATGTATGTATGTATGTATGTATGTATGTATGTATGTATGTATGTATGTATGTATGTATGTATGTATGTATGTATGTATGTATGTATGTATGTATGTATGTATGTATGTATGTATGTATGTATGTATGTATGTATGTATGTATGTATGTATGTATGTATGTATGTATGTATGTATGTATGTATGTATGTATGTATGTATGTATGTATGTATGTATGTATGTATGTATGTATGTATGTATGTATGTATGTATGTATGTATGTATGTATGTATGTATGTATGTATGTATGTATGTATGTATGTATGTATGTATGTATGTATGTATGTATGTATGTATGTATGTATGTATGTATGTATGTATGTATGTATGTATGTATGTATGTATGTATGTATGTATGTATGTATGTATGTATGTATGTATGTATGTATGTATGTATGTATGTATGTATGTATGTATGTATGTATGTATGTATGTATGTATGTATGTATGTATGTATGTATGTATGTATGTATGTATGTATGTATGTATGTATGTATGTATGTATGTATGTATGTATGTATGTATGTATGTATGTATGTATGTATGTATGTATGTATGTATGTATGTATGTATGTATGTATGTATGTATGTATGTATGTATGTATGTATGTATGTATGTATGTATGTATGTATGTATGTATGTATGTATGTATGTATGTATGTATGTATGTATGTATGTATGTATGTATGTATGTATGTATGTATGTATGTATGTATGTATGTATGTATGTATGTATGTATGTATGTATGTATGTATGTATGTATGTATGTATGTATGTATGTATGTATGTATGTATGTATGTATGTATGTATGTATGTATGTATGTATGTATGTATGTATGTATGTATGTATGTATGTATGTATGTATGTATGTATGTATGTATGTATGTATGTATGTATGTATGTATGTATGTATGTATGTATGTATGTATGTATGTATGTATGTATGTATGTATGTATGTATGTATGTATGTATGTATGTATGTATGTATGTATGTATGTATGTATGTATGTATGTATGTATGTATGTATGTATGTATGTATGTATGTATGTATGTATGTATGTATGTATGTATGTATGTATGTATGTATGTATGTATGTATGTATGTATGTATGTATGTATGTATGTATGTATGTATGTATGTATGTATGTATGTATGTATGTATGTATGTATGTATGTATGTATGTATGTATGTATGTATGTATGTATGTATGTATGTATGTATGTATGTATGTATGTATGTATGTATGTATGTATGTATGTATGTATGTATGTATGTATGTATGTATGTATGTATGTATGTATGTATGTATGTATGTATGTATGTATGTATGTATGTATGTATGTATGTATGTATGTATGTATGTATGTATGTATGTATGTATGTATGTATGTATGTATGTATGTATGTATGTATGTATGTATGTATGTATGTATGTATGTATGTATGTATGTATGTATGTATGTATGTATGTATGTATGTATGTATGTATGTATGTATGTATGTATGTATGTATGTATGTATGTATGTATGTATGTATGTATGTATGTATGTATGTATGTATGTATGTATGTATGTATGTATGTATGTATGTATGTATGTATGTATGTATGTATGTATGTATGTATGTATGTATGTATGTATGTATGTATGTATGTATGTATGTATGTATGTATGTATGTATGTATGTATGTATGTATGTATGTATGTATGTATGTATGTATGTATGTATGTATGTATGTATGTATGTATGTATGTATGTATGTATGTATGTATGTATGTATGTATGTATGTATGTATGTATGTATGTATGTATGTATGTATGTATGTATGTATGTATGTATGTATGTATGTATGTATGTATGTATGTATGTATGTATGTATGTATGTATGTATGTATGTATGTATGTATGTATGTATGTATGTATGTATGTATGTATGTATGTATGTATGTATGTATGTATGTATGTATGTATGTATGTATGTATGTATGTATGTATGTATGTATGTATGTATGTATGTATGTATGTATGTATGTATGTATGTATGTATGTATGTATGTATGTATGTATGTATGTATGTATGTATGTATGTATGTATGTATGTATGTATGTATGTATGTATGTATGTATGTATGTATGTATGTATGTATGTATGTATGTATGTATGTATGTATGTATGTATGTATGTATGTATGTATGTATGTATGTATGTATGTATGTATGTATGTATGTATGTATGTATGTATGTATGTATGTATGTATGTATGTATGTATGTATGTATGTATGTATGTATGTATGTATGTATGTATGTATGTATGTATGTATGTATGTATGTATGTATGTATGTATGTATGTATGTATGTATGTATGTATGTATGTATGTATGTATGTATGTATGTATGTATGTATGTATGTATGTATGTATGTATGTATGTATGTATGTATGTATGTATGTATGTATGTATGTATGTATGTATGTATGTATGTATGTATGTATGTATGTATGTATGTATGTATGTATGTATGTATGTATGTATGTATGTATGTATGTATGTATGTATGTATGTATGTATGTATGTATGTATGTATGTATGTATGTATGTATGTATGTATGTATGTATGTATGTATGTATGTATGTATGTATGTATGTATGTATGTATGTATGTATGTATGTATGTATGTATGTATGTATGTATGTATGTATGTATGTATGTATGTATGTATGTATGTATGTATGTATGTATGTATGTATGTATGTATGTATGTATGTATGTATGTATGTATGTATGTATGTATGTATGTATGTATGTATGTATGTATGTATGTATGTATGTATGTATGTATGTATGTATGTATGTATGTATGTATGTATGTATGTATGTATGTATGTATGTATGTATGTATGTATGTATGTATGTATGTATGTATGTATGTATGTATGTATGTATGTATGTATGTATGTATGTATGTATGTATGTATGTATGTATGTATGTATGTATGTATGTATGTATGTATGTATGTATGTATGTATGTATGTATGTATGTATGTATGTATGTATGTATGTATGTATGTATGTATGTATGTATGTATGTATGTATGTATGTATGTATGTATGTATGTATGTATGTATGTATGTATGTATGTATGTATGTATGTATGTATGTATGTATGTATGTATGTATGTATGTATGTATGTATGTATGTATGTATGTATGTATGTATGTATGTATGTATGTATGTATGTATGTATGTATGTATGTATGTATGTATGTATGTATGTATGTATGTATGTATGTATGTATGTATGTATGTATGTATGTATGTATGTATGTATGTATGTATGTATGTATGTATGTATGTATGTATGTATGTATGTATGTATGTATGTATGTATGTATGTATGTATGTATGTATGTATGTATGTATGTATGTATGTATGTATGTATGTATGTATGTATGTATGTATGTATGTATGTATGTATGTATGTATGTATGTATGTATGTATGTATGTATGTATGTATGTATGTATGTATGTATGTATGTATGTATGTATGTATGTATGTATGTATGTATGTATGTATGTATGTATGTATGTATGTATGTATGTATGTATGTATGTATGTATGTATGTATGTATGTATGTATGTATGTATGTATGTATGTATGTATGTATGTATGTATGTATGTATGTATGTATGTATGTATGTATGTATGTATGTATGTATGTATGTATGTATGTATGTATGTATGTATGTATGTATGTATGTATGTATGTATGTATGTATGTATGTATGTATGTATGTATGTATGTATGTATGTATGTATGTATGTATGTATGTATGTATGTATGTATGTATGTATGTATGTATGTATGTATGTATGTATGTATGTATGTATGTATGTATGTATGTATGTATGTATGTATGTATGTATGTATGTATGTATGTATGTATGTATGTATGTATGTATGTATGTATGTATGTATGTATGTATGTATGTATGTATGTATGTATGTATGTATGTATGTATGTATGTATGTATGTATGTATGTATGTATGTATGTATGTATGTATGTATGTATGTATGTATGTATGTATGTATGTATGTATGTATGTATGTATGTATGTATGTATGTATGTATGTATGTATGTATGTATGTATGTATGTATGTATGTATGTATGTATGTATGTATGTATGTATGTATGTATGTATGTATGTATGTATGTATGTATGTATGTATGTATGTATGTATGTATGTATGTATGTATGTATGTATGTATGTATGTATGTATGTATGTATGTATGTATGTATGTATGTATGTATGTATGTATGTATGTATGTATGTATGTATGTATGTATGTATGTATGTATGTATGTATGTATGTATGTATGTATGTATGTATGTATGTATGTATGTATGTATGTATGTATGTATGTATGTATGTATGTATGTATGTATGTATGTATGTATGTATGTATGTATGTATGTATGTATGTATGTATGTATGTATGTATGTATGTATGTATGTATGTATGTATGTATGTATGTATGTATGTATGTATGTATGTATGTATGTATGTATGTATGTATGTATGTATGTATGTATGTATGTATGTATGTATGTATGTATGTATGTATGTATGTATGTATGTATGTATGTATGTATGTATGTATGTATGTATGTATGTATGTATGTATGTATGTATGTATGTATGTATGTATGTATGTATGTATGTATGTATGTATGTATGTATGTATGTATGTATGTATGTATGTATGTATGTATGTATGTATGTATGTATGTATGTATGTATGTATGTATGTATGTATGTATGTATGTATGTATGTATGTATGTATGTATGTATGTATGTATGTATGTATGTATGTATGTATGTATGTATGTATGTATGTATGTATGTATGTATGTATGTATGTATGTATGTATGTATGTATGTATGTATGTATGTATGTATGTATGTATGTATGTATGTATGTATGTATGTATGTATGTATGTATGTATGTATGTATGTATGTATGTATGTATGTATGTATGTATGTATGTATGTATGTATGTATGTATGTATGTATGTATGTATGTATGTATGTATGTATGTATGTATGTATGTATGTATGTATGTATGTATGTATGTATGTATGTATGTATGTATGTATGTATGTATGTATGTATGTATGTATGTATGTATGTATGTATGTATGTATGTATGTATGTATGTATGTATGTATGTATGTATGTATGTATGTATGTATGTATGTATGTATGTATGTATGTATGTATGTATGTATGTATGTATGTATGTATGTATGTATGTATGTATGTATGTATGTATGTATGTATGTATGTATGTATGTATGTATGTATGTATGTATGTATGTATGTATGTATGTATGTATGTATGTATGTATGTATGTATGTATGTATGTATGTATGTATGTATGTATGTATGTATGTATGTATGTATGTATGTATGTATGTATGTATGTATGTATGTATGTATGTATGTATGTATGTATGTATGTATGTATGTATGTATGTATGTATGTATGTATGTATGTATGTATGTATGTATGTATGTATGTATGTATGTATGTATGTATGTATGTATGTATGTATGTATGTATGTATGTATGTATGTATGTATGTATGTATGTATGTATGTATGTATGTATGTATGTATGTATGTATGTATGTATGTATGTATGTATGTATGTATGTATGTATGTATGTATGTATGTATGTATGTATGTATGTATGTATGTATGTATGTATGTATGTATGTATGTATGTATGTATGTATGTATGTATGTATGTATGTATGTATGTATGTATGTATGTATGTATGTATGTATGTATGTATGTATGTATGTATGTATGTATGTATGTATGTATGTATGTATGTATGTATGTATGTATGTATGTATGTATGTATGTATGTATGTATGTATGTATGTATGTATGTATGTATGTATGTATGTATGTATGTATGTATGTATGTATGTATGTATGTATGTATGTATGTATGTATGTATGTATGTATGTATGTATGTATGTATGTATGTATGTATGTATGTATGTATGTATGTATGTATGTATGTATGTATGTATGTATGTATGTATGTATGTATGTATGTATGTATGTATGTATGTATGTATGTATGTATGTATGTATGTATGTATGTATGTATGTATGTATGTATGTATGTATGTATGTATGTATGTATGTATGTATGTATGTATGTATGTATGTATGTATGTATGTATGTATGTATGTATGTATGTATGTATGTATGTATGTATGTATGTATGTATGTATGTATGTATGTATGTATGTATGTATGTATGTATGTATGTATGTATGTATGTATGTATGTATGTATGTATGTATGTATGTATGTATGTATGTATGTATGTATGTATGTATGTATGTATGTATGTATGTATGTATGTATGTATGTATGTATGTATGTATGTATGTATGTATGTATGTATGTATGTATGTATGTATGTATGTATGTATGTATGTATGTATGTATGTATGTATGTATGTATGTATGTATGTATGTATGTATGTATGTATGTATGTATGTATGTATGTATGTATGTATGTATGTATGTATGTATGTATGTATGTATGTATGTATGTATGTATGTATGTATGTATGTATGTATGTATGTATGTATGTATGTATGTATGTATGTATGTATGTATGTATGTATGTATGTATGTATGTATGTATGTATGTATGTATGTATGTATGTATGTATGTATGTATGTATGTATGTATGTATGTATGTATGTATGTATGTATGTATGTATGTATGTATGTATGTATGTATGTATGTATGTATGTATGTATGTATGTATGTATGTATGTATGTATGTATGTATGTATGTATGTATGTATGTATGTATGTATGTATGTATGTATGTATGTATGTATGTATGTATGTATGTATGTATGTATGTATGTATGTATGTATGTATGTATGTATGTATGTATGTATGTATGTATGTATGTATGTATGTATGTATGTATGTATGTATGTATGTATGTATGTATGTATGTATGTATGTATGTATGTATGTATGTATGTATGTATGTATGTATGTATGTATGTATGTATGTATGTATGTATGTATGTATGTATGTATGTATGTATGTATGTATGTATGTATGTATGTATGTATGTATGTATGTATGTATGTATGTATGTATGTATGTATGTATGTATGTATGTATGTATGTATGTATGTATGTATGTATGTATGTATGTATGTATGTATGTATGTATGTATGTATGTATGTATGTATGTATGTATGTATGTATGTATGTATGTATGTATGTATGTATGTATGTATGTATGTATGTATGTATGTATGTATGTATGTATGTATGTATGTATGTATGTATGTATGTATGTATGTATGTATGTATGTATGTATGTATGTATGTATGTATGTATGTATGTATGTATGTATGTATGTATGTATGTATGTATGTATGTATGTATGTATGTATGTATGTATGTATGTATGTATGTATGTATGTATGTATGTATGTATGTATGTATGTATGTATGTATGTATGTATGTATGTATGTATGTATGTATGTATGTATGTATGTATGTATGTATGTATGTATGTATGTATGTATGTATGTATGTATGTATGTATGTATGTATGTATGTATGTATGTATGTATGTATGTATGTATGTATGTATGTATGTATGTATGTATGTATGTATGTATGTATGTATGTATGTATGTATGTATGTATGTATGTATGTATGTATGTATGTATGTATGTATGTATGTATGTATGTATGTATGTATGTATGTATGTATGTATGTATGTATGTATGTATGTATGTATGTATGTATGTATGTATGTATGTATGTATGTATGTATGTATGTATGTATGTATGTATGTATGTATGTATGTATGTATGTATGTATGTATGTATGTATGTATGTATGTATGTATGTATGTATGTATGTATGTATGTATGTATGTATGTATGTATGTATGTATGTATGTATGTATGTATGTATGTATGTATGTATGTATGTATGTATGTATGTATGTATGTATGTATGTATGTATGTATGTATGTATGTATGTATGTATGTATGTATGTATGTATGTATGTATGTATGTATGTATGTATGTATGTATGTATGTATGTATGTATGTATGTATGTATGTATGTATGTATGTATGTATGTATGTATGTATGTATGTATGTATGTATGTATGTATGTATGTATGTATGTATGTATGTATGTATGTATGTATGTATGTATGTATGTATGTATGTATGTATGTATGTATGTATGTATGTATGTATGTATGTATGTATGTATGTATGTATGTATGTATGTATGTATGTATGTATGTATGTATGTATGTATGTATGTATGTATGTATGTATGTATGTATGTATGTATGTATGTATGTATGTATGTATGTATGTATGTATGTATGTATGTATGTATGTATGTATGTATGTATGTATGTATGTATGTATGTATGTATGTATGTATGTATGTATGTATGTATGTATGTATGTATGTATGTATGTATGTATGTATGTATGTATGTATGTATGTATGTATGTATGTATGTATGTATGTATGTATGTATGTATGTATGTATGTATGTATGTATGTATGTATGTATGTATGTATGTATGTATGTATGTATGTATGTATGTATGTATGTATGTATGTATGTATGTATGTATGTATGTATGTATGTATGTATGTATGTATGTATGTATGTATGTATGTATGTATGTATGTATGTATGTATGTATGTATGTATGTATGTATGTATGTATGTATGTATGTATGTATGTATGTATGTATGTATGTATGTATGTATGTATGTATGTATGTATGTATGTATGTATGTATGTATGTATGTATGTATGTATGTATGTATGTATGTATGTATGTATGTATGTATGTATGTATGTATGTATGTATGTATGTATGTATGTATGTATGTATGTATGTATGTATGTATGTATGTATGTATGTATGTATGTATGTATGTATGTATGTATGTATGTATGTATGTATGTATGTATGTATGTATGTATGTATGTATGTATGTATGTATGTATGTATGTATGTATGTATGTATGTATGTATGTATGTATGTATGTATGTATGTATGTATGTATGTATGTATGTATGTATGTATGTATGTATGTATGTATGTATGTATGTATGTATGTATGTATGTATGTATGTATGTATGTATGTATGTATGTATGTATGTATGTATGTATGTATGTATGTATGTATGTATGTATGTATGTATGTATGTATGTATGTATGTATGTATGTATGTATGTATGTATGTATGTATGTATGTATGTATGTATGTATGTATGTATGTATGTATGTATGTATGTATGTATGTATGTATGTATGTATGTATGTATGTATGTATGTATGTATGTATGTATGTATGTATGTATGTATGTATGTATGTATGTATGTATGTATGTATGTATGTATGTATGTATGTATGTATGTATGTATGTATGTATGTATGTATGTATGTATGTATGTATGTATGTATGTATGTATGTATGTATGTATGTATGTATGTATGTATGTATGTATGTATGTATGTATGTATGTATGTATGTATGTATGTATGTATGTATGTATGTATGTATGTATGTATGTATGTATGTATGTATGTATGTATGTATGTATGTATGTATGTATGTATGTATGTATGTATGTATGTATGTATGTATGTATGTATGTATGTATGTATGTATGTATGTATGTATGTATGTATGTATGTATGTATGTATGTATGTATGTATGTATGTATGTATGTATGTATGTATGTATGTATGTATGTATGTATGTATGTATGTATGTATGTATGTATGTATGTATGTATGTATGTATGTATGTATGTATGTATGTATGTATGTATGTATGTATGTATGT
>NW_027052653.1:0-23890 GCF_958450345.1 Calliphora vicina
CGCAATTATAAAGGCCCCTAAAGAGCTAGGAAGCTAAATTTGTTTATATTTGGATGGCATGAGATTGTAGCTTTCTAACAAGGTATAACTTATGTAGCTAGCATAAATAGTACCCGATATATATGCGGGTATATCGGACAATTTTCAAAAAATGTCCAAAATTACCCCAGTTTTAACGACTTCATATAAATCGCAATTATAAAGGCCCCTAAAGAGCTAGGAAGCTACAATTTTTTATATTTGGATGGCATGAGATTGTAGCTTTCAAACAAGGTATAACTTATGTAGCTAGCATAAATAGTACCCGATATATATGCGGGTATATCGGACATTTTTCAAAAAATGTCCCAAAATTACCCCAGTTTTTAACGACTTCATAAAAATCGCAATTTTAAAAGGCCCTAAAGAGCTAGGAAGCTAAATTTTTTTATATTTGGATGACATGAGATTGTAGCTTTCTAACAAGGTATAACTTATGTAGCTAGAATAAATAGTACCCGATATATATGCGGGTATATCGGACATTTTTCAAAAAATGTCCCAAAAATTACCCCAGTTTTTAACGACTTCATATAAATCGCAATTTTAAAAGGCCCTAAAGAGCTAGGAAGCTAAATTTTTTTATATTTGGATGACATGAGATTGTAGCTTTCTAACAAGGTATAACTTATGTAGCTAGCATAAATAGTACCGATATATATGCGGGCATATCGGACATTTTCGAAAAATGTCCCAAAATTACCCAAGTTTTTAACGACTTCATATAAATCGCAATTCTAAAGGCCCCTAAAGAGCTAGGAAGCTAAATTTTTTTATATTTGGATGGCATGAGATTGTAGCTTTCTAACAAGGTATAACTTATGTAGCTAGCATAAATAGTACCCGATATATATGCGGGTATATCGGACATTTTTCAAAAATGTCCCAAAATTACCCAGTTTTAACGACTTCATATAAATCGCAATTATAAAGGCCCTAAAGAGCTAGGAAGCTAAATTTTTTTATATTTGGATGACATGAGATTGTAGCTTTCTAACAAGGTATAACTTATGTAGCTAGCATAAATAGTACCCGATATATATGCGGGTATATCGGACATTTTTCAAAAAATGTCCCAAAATTACCCCAGTTTTTAACGACTTCATATAAATCGCAATTATAAAGGCCCCTAAAGAGCTAGGAAGCTAAATTTTTTTATATTTGGATGGCATGGGATTGTAGCTTTCTAACAAGGTATAACTTATGTAGCTTGCATAAATAGTACCCGATATATATGCGGGCATATCGGACATTTTTCGAAAAATGTCCCAAAATTACCCAAGTTTTTAACGACTTCATATAAATCGCAATTCTAAAGGCCCCTAAAGAGCTAGGAAGCTAAATTTTTTTATATTTGGATGGCATGAGATTGTAGCTTTCTAACAAGGTATAACTTATGTAGCTAGCATAAATAGTACCCGATATATATGCGGGCATATCGGACATTTTTCGAAAAATGTCCCAAAATTACCCCAGTTTTTAACGACTTCATATAAATCGCAATTATAAAGGCCCCTAAAGAGCTAGGAAGCTACATTTTTTTATATTTGGATGGCATGAGATTGTAGCTTTCAAACAAGGTATAACTTATGTAGCTAGCATAAATAGTACCCGATATATATGCGGGTATATCGGACATTTTTCAAAAAATGTCCCAAAATTACCCCAGTTTTTAACGACTTCATATAAATCGCAATTTTAAAAGGCCCTAAAGAGCTAGGAAGCTAAATTTTTTTATATTTGGATGACATGAGATTGTAGCTTTCTAACAAGGTATAACTTATGTAGCTAGAATAAATAGTACCCGATATATATGCGGGTATATCGGACATTTTTCAAAAAATGTCCCAAAATTACCCCAGTTTTTAACGACTTCATATAAATCGCAATTTTAAAAGGCCCTAAAGAGCTAGGAAGCTAAATTTTTTTATATTTGGATGACATGAGATTGTAGCTTTCTAACAAGGTATAACTTATGTAGCTAGCATAAATAGTACCCGATATATATGCGGGCATATCGGACATTTTTCGAAAAATGTCCCAAAATTACCCAAGTTTTTAACGACTTCATATAAATCGCAATTCTAAAGGCCCCTAAAGAGCTAGGAAGCTAAATTTTTTTATATTTGGATGGCATGAGATTGTAGCTTTCTAACAAGGTATAACTTATGTAGCTAGCATAAATAGTACCCGATATATATGCGGGTATATCGGACATTTTTCAAAAAATGTCCCAAAATTACCCCAGTTTTTAACGACTTCATATAAATCGCAATTATAAAGGCCCTAAAGAGCTAGGAAGCTAAATTTTTTTATATTTGGATGACATGAGATTGTAGCTTTCTAACAAGGTATAACTTATGTAGCTAGCATAAATAGTACCCGATATATATGCGGGCATATCGGACATTTTTCGAAAAATGTCCCAAAATTACCCAAGTTTTTAACGACTTCATATAAATCGCAATTCTAAAGGCCCCTAAAGAGCTAGGAAGCTAAATTTTTTTATATTTGGATGGCATGAGATTGTAGCTTTCTAACAAGGTATAACTTATGTAGCTAGCATAAATAGTACCCGATATATATGCGGGCATATCGGACATTTTTCAAAAATGTCTCAAAATTACCCCAGTTTTAACGACTTCATATAAATCGCAATTTTAAAAGGCCCTAAAGAGCTAGGAAGCTAAATTTTTTTATATTTGGATGACATGAGATTGTAGCTTTCTAACAAGGTATAACTTATGTAGCTAGCATAAATAGTACCCGATATATATGCGGGTATATCGGACATTTTTCAAAAAATGTCCCAAAATTACCCCAGTTTTTAACGACTTCATATAAATCGCAATTTTAAAAGGCCCTAAAGAGCTAGGAAGCTAAATTTGTTTATATTTGGATGGCATGAGATTGTAGCTTTCTAACAAGGTATAACTTATGTAGCTAGCATAAATAGTACCCGATATATATGCGGGTATATCGGACATTTTTCAAAAAATGTCCCAAAATTACCCCAGTTTTTAACGACTTCATATAAATCGCAATTTTAAAAGGCCCTAAAGAGCTAGGAAGCTACATTTGTTTATATTTGGATGGCATGAGATTGTAGCTTTCTAACAAGGTATAACTTATGTAGCTAGCATAAATAGTACCCGATATATATGCGGGTATATCGGACATTTTTCAAAAAATGTCCCAAAATTACCCCAGTTTTTAACGACTTCATATAATTCGCAATTTTAAAAGGCCCTAAAGAGCTAGGAAGCTAAATTTTTTTATATTTGGATGGCATGAGATTGTAGCTTTCTAACAAGGTATAACTTATGTAGCTAGAATAAATAGTACCCGATATATATGCGGGTATATCGGACATTTTTCAAAAAATGTCCCAAAATTACCCCAGTTTTTAACGACTTCATATAAATCGCAATTTTAAAAGGCCCTAAAGAGCTAGGAAGCTAAATTTTTTTTATATTTGGATGACATGAGATTGTAGCTTTCTAACAAGGTATAACTTATGTAGCTAGCATAAATAGTACCCGATATATATGCGGGCATATCGGACATTTTTCGAAAAATGTCCCAAAATTACCCCAGTTTTTAACGACTTCATATAAATCGCAATTATAAAGGCCCCTAAAGAGCTAGGAAGCTAAATTTTTTTATATTTGGATGGCATGAGATTGTAGCTTTCTAACAAGGTATAACTTATGTAGCTAGCATAAATAGTACCCGATATATATGCGGGCATATCGGACATTTTTCGAAAAATGTCCCAAAATTACCCAAGTTTTTAACGACTTCATATAAATCGCAATTCTAAAGGCCCCTAAAGAGCTAGGAAGCTAAATTTTTTTATATTTGGATGGCATGAGATTGTAGCTTTCTAACAAGGTATAACTTATGTAGCTAGCATAAATAGTACCCGATATATATGCGGGCATATCGGACATTTTTCAAAAAATGTCTCAAAATTACCCCAGTTTTTAACGACTTCATATAAATCGCAATTTTAAAAGGCCCTAAAGAGCTAGGAAGCTAAATTTTTTTATATTTGGATGACATGAGATTGTAGCTTTCTAACAAGGTATAACTTATGTAGCTAGCATAAATAGTACCCGATATATATGCGGGTATATCGGACATTTTTCAAAAAATGTCCCAAAATTACCCCAGTTTTTAACGACTTCATATAAATCGCAATTTTAAAAGGCCCTAAAGAGCTAGGAAGCTAAATTTGTTTATATTTGGATGGCATGAGATTGTAGCTTTCTAACAAGGTATAACTTATGTAGCTAGCATAAATAGTACCCGATATATATGCGGGTATATCGGACATTTTTCAAAAAATGTCCCAAAATTACCCCAGTTTTTAACGACTTCATATAAATCGCAATTTTAAAAGGCCCTAAAGAGCTAGGAAGCTAAATTTGTTTATATTTGGATGGCATGAGATTGTAGCTTTCTAACAAGGTATAACTTATGTAGCTAGCATAAATAGTACCCGATATATATGCGGGTATATCGGACATTTTTCAAAAAATGTCCCAAAATTACCCCAGTTTTTAACGACTTCATATAAATCGCAATTATAAAGGCCCCTAAAGAGCTAGGAAGCTACATTTTTTTATATTTGGATGGCATGAGATTGTAGCTTTCTAACAAGGTATAACTTATGTAGCTAGCATAAATAGTACCCGATATATATGCGGGTATATCGGACATTTTTCAAAAAATGTCCCAAAATTACCCCAGTTTTTAACGACTTCATATAATTCGCAATTTTAAAAGGCCCTAAAGAGCTAGGAAGCTAAATTTTTTTATATTTGGATGGCATGAGATTGTAGCTTTCTAACAAGGTATAACTTATGTAGCTAGAATAAATAGTACCCGATATATATGCGGGTATATCGGACATTTTTCAAAAAATGTCCCAAAATTACCCCAGTTTTTAACGACTTCATATAAATCGCAATTTTAAAAGGCCCTAAAGAGCTAGGAAGCTAAATTTTTTTATATTTGGATGACATGAGATTGTAGCTTTCTAACAAGGTATAACTTATGTAGCTAGCATAAATAGTACCCGATATATATGCGGGCATATCGGACATTTTTCGAAAAATGTCCCAAAATTACCCCAGTTTTTAACGACTTCATATAAATCGCAATTATAAAGGCCCCTAAAGAGCTAGGAAGCTAAATTTTTTTATATTTGGATGGCATGAGATTGTAGCTTTCTAACAAGGTATAACTTATGTAGCTAGCATAAATAGTACCCGATATATATGCGGGCATATCGGACATTTTTCAAAAAATGTCTCAAAATTACCCCAGTTTTTAACGACTTCATATAAATCGCAATTTTAAAAGGCCCTAAAGAGCTAGGAAGCTAAATTTTTTTATATTTGGATGACATGAGATTGTAGCTTTCTAACAAGGTATAACTTATGTAGCTAGCATAAATAGTACCCGATATATATGCGGGTATATCGGACATTTTTCAAAAAATGTCCCAAAATTACCCCAGTTTTTAACGACTTCATATAAATCGCAATTTTAAAAGGCCCTAAAGAGCTAGGAAGCTAAATTTGTTTATATTTGGATGGCATGAGATTGTAGCTTTCTAACAAGGTATAACTTATGTAGCTAGCATAAATAGTACCCGATATATATGCGGGTATATCGGACATTTTTCAAAAAATGTCCCAAAATTACCCCAGTTTTTAACGACTTCATATAAATCGCAATTTTAAAAGGCCCTAAAGAGCTAGGAAGCTACATTTGTTTATATTTGGATGGCATGAGATTGTAGCTTTCTAACAAGGTATAACTTATGTAGCTAGCATAAATAGTACCCGATATATATGCGGGTATATCGGACATTTTTCAAAAAATGTCCCAAAATTACCCCAGTTTTTAACGACTTCATATAATTCGCAATTTTAAAAGGCCCTAAAGAGCTAGGAAGCTAAATTTTTTTATATTTGGATGGCATGAGATTGTAGCTTTCTAACAAGGTATAACTTATGTAGCTAGAATAAATAGTACCCGATATATATGCGGGTATATCGGACATTTTTCAAAAAATGTCCCAAAATTACCCCAGTTTTTAACGACTTCATATAAATCGCAATTTTAAAAGGCCCTAAAGAGCTAGGAAGCTAAATTTTTTTATATTTGGATGACATGAGATTGTAGCTTTCTAACAAGGTATAACTTATGTAGCTAGCATAAATAGTACCCGATATATATGCGGGCATATCGGACATTTTTCGAAAAATGTCCCAAAATTACCCAAGTTTTTAACGACTTCATATAAATCGCAATTCTAAAGGCCCCTAAAGAGCTAGGAAGCTAAATTTTTTTATATTTGGATGGCATGAGATTGTAGCTTTCTAACAAGGTATAACTTATGTAGCTAGCATAAATAGTACCCGATATATATGCGGGCATATCGGACATTTTTCAAAAAATGTCTCAAAATTACCCCAGTTTTTAACGACTTCATATAAATCGCAATTTTAAAAGGCCCTAAAGAGCTAGGAAGCTAAATTTTTTTATATTTGGATGACATGAGATTGTAGCTTTCTAACAAGGTATAACTTATGTAGCTAGCATAAATAGTACCCGATATATATGCGGGTATATCGGACATTTTTCAAAAAATGTCCCAAAATTACCCCAGTTTTTAACGACTTCATATAAATCGCAATTTTAAAAGGCCCTAAAGAGCTAGGAAGCTAAATTTGTTTATATTTGGATGGCATGAGATTGTAGCTTTCTAACAAGGTATAACTTATGTAGCTAGCATAAATAGTACCCGATATATATGCGGGTATATCGGACATTTTTCAAAAAATGTCCCAAAATTACCCCAGTTTTTAACGACTTCATATAAATCGCAATTTTAAAAGGCCCTAAAGAGCTAGGAAGCTACATTTGTTTATATTTGGATGGCATGAGATTGTAGCTTTCTAACAAGGTATAACTTATGTAGCTAGCATAAATAGTACCCGATATATATGCGGGTATATCGGACATTTTTCAAAAAATGTCCCAAAATTACCCCAGTTTTTAACGACTTCATATAATTCGCAATTTTAAAAGGCCCTAAAGAGCTAGGAAGCTAAATTTTTTTATATTTGGATGGCATGAGATTGTAGCTTTCTAACAAGGTATAACTTATGTAGCTAGAATAAATAGTACCCGATATATATGCGGGTATATCGGACATTTTTCAAAAAATGTCCCAAAATTACCCCAGTTTTTAACGACTTCATATAAATCGCAATTTTAAAAGGCCCTAAAGAGCTAGGAAGCTAAATTTTTTTATATTTGGATGACATGAGATTGTAGCTTTCTAACAAGGTATAACTTATGTAGCTAGCATAAATAGTACCCGATATATATGCGGGCATATCGGACATTTTTCGAAAAATGTCCCAAAATTACCCCAGTTTTTAACGACTTCATATAAATCGCAATTATAAAGGCCCCTAAAGAGCTAGGAAGCTAAATTTTTTTATATTTGGATGGCATGAGATTGTAGCTTTCTAACAAGGTATAACTTATGTAGCTAGCATAAATGGTACCCGATATATATGCGGGCATATCGGACATTTTTCGAAAAATGTCCCAAAATTACCCAAGTTTTTAACGACTTCATATAAATCGCAATTCTAAAGGCCCCTAAAGAGCTAGGAAGCTAAATTTTTTTATATTTGGATGGCATGAGATTGTAGCTTTCTAACAAGGTATAACTTATGTAGCTAGCATAAATAGTACCCGATATATATGCGGGCATATCGGACATTTTTCAAAAAATGTCTCAAAATTACCCCAGTTTTTAACGACTTCATATAAATCGCAATTTAAAAGGCCCTAAAGAGCTAGGAAGCTAAATTTTTTTATATTTGGATGACATGAGATTGTAGCTTTCTAACAAGGTATAACTTATGTAGCTAGCATAAATAGTACCCGATATATATGCGGGTATATCGGACATTTTTCAAAAAATGTCCCAAAATTACCCCAGTTTTTAACGACTTCATATAAATCGCAATTTTAAAAGGCCCTAAAGAGCTAGGAAGCTAAATTTGTTTATATTTGGATGGCATGAGATTGTAGCTTTCTAACAAGGTATAACTTATGTAGCTAGCATAAATAGTACCCGATATATATGCGGGTATATCGGACATTTTTCAAAAAATGTCCCAAAATTACCCCAGTTTTTAACGACTTCATATAAATCGCAATTTTAAAAGGCCCTAAAGAGCTAGGAAGCTAAATTTGTTTATATTTGGATGGCATGAGATTGTAGCTTTCTAACAAGGTATAACTTATGTAGCTAGCATAAATAGTACCCGATATATATGCGGGTATATCGGACATTTTTCAAAAAATGTCCCAAAATTACCCCAGTTTTTAACGACTTCATATAAATCGCAATTATAAAGGCCCCTAAAGAGCTAGGAAGCTACATTTTTTTATATTTGGATGGCATGAGATTGTAGCTTTCTAACAAGGTATAACTTATGTAGCTAGCATAAATAGTACCCGATATATATGCGGGTATATCGGACATTTTTCAAAAAATGTCCCAAAATTACCCCAGTTTTTAACGACTTCATATAATTCGCAATTTTAAAAGGCCCTAAAGAGCTAGGAAGCTAAATTTTTTTATATTTGGATGGCATGAGATTGTAGCTTTCTAACAAGGTATAACTTATGTAGCTAGAATAAATAGTACCCGATATATATGCGGGTATATCGGACATTTTTCAAAAAATGTCCCAAAATTACCCCAGTTTTTAACGACTTCATATAAATCGCAATTTTAAAAGGCCCTAAAGAGCTAGGAAGCTAAATTTTTTTATATTTGGATGACATGAGATTGTAGCTTTCTAACAAGGTATAACTTATGTAGCTAGCATAAATAGTACCCGATATATATGCGGGCATATCGGACATTTTTCGAAAAATGTCCCAAAATTACCCCAGTTTTTAACGACTTCATATAAATCGCAATTATAAAGGCCCCTAAAGAGCTAGGAAGCTAAATTTTTTTATATTTGGATGGCATGAGATTGTAGCTTTCTAACAAGGTATAACTTATGTAGCTAGCATAAATAGTACCCGATATATATGCGGGCATATCGGACATTTTTCGAAAAATGTCCCAAAATTACCCAAGTTTTTAACGACTTCATATAAATCGCAATTCTAAAGGCCCCTAAAGAGCTAGGAAGCTAAATTTTTTTATATTTGGATGGCATGAGATTGTAGCTTTCTAACAAGGTATAACTTATGTAGCTAGCATAAATAGTACCCGATATATATGCGGGCATATCGGACATTTTTCGAAAAATGTCCCAAAATTACCCCAGTTTTTAACGACTTCATATAAATCGCAATTATAAAGGCCCCTAAAGAGCTAGGAAGCTAAATTTGTTTATATTTGGATGGCATGAGATTGTAGCTTTCTAACAAGGTATAACTTATGTAGCTAGCATAAATAGTACCCGATATATATGCGGGTATATCGGACATTTTTCAAAAAATGTCCCAAAATTACCCCAGTTTTTAACGACTTCATATAAATCGCAATTATAAAGGCCCCTAAAGAGCTAGGAAGCTACATTTTTTATATTTGGATGGCATGAGATTGTAGCTTTCAAACAAGGTATAACTTATGTAGCTAGCATAAATAGTACCCGATATATATGCGGGTATATCGGACATTTTTCAAAAAATGTCCCAAAATTACCCCAGTTTTTAACGACTTCATATAAATCGCAATTTTAAAAGGCCCTAAAGAGCTAGGAAGCTAAATTTTTTTATATTTGGATGACATGAGATTGTAGCTTTCTAACAAGGTATAACTTATGTAGCTAGAATAAATAGTACCCGATATATATGCGGGTATATCGGACATTTTTCAAAAAATGTCCCAAAATTACCCCAGTTTTTAACGACTTCATATAAATCGCAATTTTAAAAGGCCCTAAAGAGCTAGGAAGCTAAATTTTTTTATATTTGGATGACATGAGATTGTAGCTTTCTAACAAGGTATAACTTATGTAGCTAGCATAAATAGTACCCGATATATATGCGGGCATATCGGACATTTTTCGAAAAATGTCCCAAAATTACCCAAGTTTTTAACGACTTCATATAAATCGCAATTCTAAAGGCCCCTAAAGAGCTAGGAAGCTAAATTTTTTTATATTTGGATGGCATGAGATTGTAGCTTTCTAACAAGGTATAACTTATGTAGCTAGCATAAATAGTACCCGATATATATGCGGGTATATCGGACATTTTTCAAAAAATGTCCCAAAATTACCCCAGTTTTTAACGACTTCATATAAATCGCAATTATAAAGGCCCTAAAGAGCTAGGAAGCTAAATTTTTTTATATTTGGATGACATGAGATTGTAGCTTTCTAACAAGGTATAACTTATGTAGCTAGCATAAATAGTACCCGATATATATGCGGGCATATCGGACATTTTTCGAAAAATGTCCCAAAATTACCCAAGTTTTTAACGACTTCATATAAATCGCAATTCTAAAGGCCCCTAAAGAGCTAGGAAGCTAAATTTTTTTATATTTGGATGGCATGAGATTGTAGCTTTCTAACAAGGTATAACTTATGTAGCTAGCATAAATAGTACCCGATATATATGCGGGTATATCGGACATTTTTCAAAAAATGTCCCAAAATTACCCCAGTTTTTAACGACTTCATATAAATCGCAATTATAAAGGCCCCTAAAGAGCTAGGAAGCTAAATTTTTTTATATTTGGATGGCATGGGATTGTAGCTTTCTAACAAGGTATAACTTATGTAGCTTGCATAAATAGTACCCGATATATATGCGGGCATATCGGACATTTTTCGAAAAATGTCCCAAAATTACCCAAGTTTTTAACGACTTCATATAAATCGCAATTCTAAAGGCCCCTAAAGAGCTAGGAAGCTAAATTTTTTTATATTTGGATGGCATGAGATTGTAGCTTTCTAACAAGGTATAACTTATGTAGCTAGCATAAATAGTACCCGATATATATGCGGGCATATCGGACATTTTTCGAAAAATGTCCCAAAATTACCCCAGTTTTTAACGACTTCATATAAATCGCAATTATAAAGGCCCCTAAAGAGCTAGGAAGCTACATTTTTTTATATTTGGATGGCATGAGATTGTAGCTTTCAAACAAGGTATAACTTATGTAGCTAGCATAAATAGTACCCGATATATATGCGGGTATATCGGACATTTTTCAAAAAATGTCCCAAAATTACCCCAGTTTTTAACGACTTCATATAAATCGCAATTTTAAAAGGCCCTAAAGAGCTAGGAAGCTAAATTTTTTTATATTTGGATGACATGAGATTGTAGCTTTCTAACAAGGTATAACTTATGTAGCTAGAATAAATAGTACCCGATATATATGCGGGTATATCGGACATTTTTCAAAAAATGTCCCAAAATTACCCCAGTTTTTAACGACTTCATATAAATCGCAATTTTAAAAGGCCCTAAAGAGCTAGGAAGCTAAATTTTTTTATATTTGGATGACATGAGATTGTAGCTTTCTAACAAGGTATAACTTATGTAGCTAGCATAAATAGTACCCGATATATATGCGGGCATATCGGACATTTTTCGAAAAATGTCCCAAAATTACCCAAGTTTTTAACGACTTCATATAAATCGCAATTCTAAAGGCCCCTAAAGAGCTAGGAAGCTAAATTTTTTTATATTTGGATGGCATGAGATTGTAGCTTTCTAACAAGGTATAACTTATGTAGCTAGCATAAATAGTACCCGATATATATGCGGGTATATCGGACATTTTTCAAAAAATGTCCCAAAATTACCCCAGTTTTTAACGACTTCATATAAATCGCAATTATAAAGGCCCTAAAGAGCTAGGAAGCTAAATTTTTTTATATTTGGATGACATGAGATTGTAGCTTTCTAACAAGGTATAACTTATGTAGCTAGCATAAATAGTACCCGATATATATGCGGGCATATCGGACATTTTTCGAAAAATGTCCCAAAATTACCCAAGTTTTTAACGACTTCATATAAATCGCAATTCTAAAGGCCCCTAAAGAGCTAGGAAGCTAAATTTTTTTATATTTGGATGGCATGAGATTGTAGCTTTCTAACAAGGTATAACTTATGTAGCTAGCATAAATAGTACCCGATATATATGCGGGTATATCGGACATTTTTCAAAAAATGTCCCAAAATTACCCCAGTTTTTAACGACTTCATATAAATCGCAATTATAAAGGCCCCTAAAGAGCTAGGAAGCTAAATTTTTTTATATTTGGATGGCATGGGATTGTAGCTTTCTAACAAGGTATAACTTATGTAGCTTGCATAAATAGTACCCGATATATATGCGGGCATATCGGACATTTTTCGAAAAATGTCCCAAAATTACCCAAGTTTTTAACGACTTCATATAAATCGCAATTCTAAAGGCCCCTAAAGAGCTAGGAAGCTAAATTTTTTTATATTTGGATGGCATGAGATTGTAGCTTTCTAACAAGGTATAACTTATGTAGCTAGCATAAATAGTACCCGATATATATGCGGGCATATCGGACATTTTTCGAAAAATGTCCCAAAATTACCCCAGTTTTTAACGACTTCATATAAATCGCAATTATAAAGGCCCCTAAAGAGCTAGGAAGCTAAATTTTTTTATATTTGGATGGCATGAGATTGTAGCTTTCTAACAAGGTATAACTTATGTAGCTAGCATAAATAGTACCCGATATATATGCGGGCATATCGGACATTTTTCGAAAAATGTCCCAAAATTACCCAAGTTTTTAACGACTTCATATAAATCGCAATTCTAAAGGCCCCTAAAGAGCTAGGAAGCTAATTTTTTTTTATATTTGGATGACATGAGATTGTAGCTTTCTAACAAGGTATAACTTATGTAGCTAGCATAAATAGTACCCGATATATATGCGGGTATATCGGACATTTTTCAAAAAATTTCCCAAAATTACCCCAGTTTTTAACGACTTCATATAAATCGCAATTTTAAAAGGCCCTAAAGAGCTAGGAAGCTAAATTTTTTTATATTTGGATGGCATGAGATTGTAGCTTTCTAACAAGGTATAACTTATGTAGCTAGCATAAATAGTACCCGATATATATGCGGGTATATCGGACATTTTTCAAAAAATGTCCCAAAATTACCCCAGTTTTTAACGACTTCATATAAATCGCAATTATAAAGGCCCCTAAAGAGCTAGGAAGCTACATTTTTTTATATTTGGATGGCATGAAGCTAAATTTTTTTATATTTGGATGACATGAGATTGTAGATTTCTAACAAGGTATAACTTATGTAGCTAGCATAAATAGTACCCGATATATATGCGGGTATATCGGACATTTTTCAAAAAATGTCTCAAAATTACCCCAGTTTTTAACGACTTCATATAAATCGCAATTTTAAAAGGCCCTAAAGAGCTAGGAAGCTTTCTAACAAGGTATAACTTATGTAGCTAGCATAAATAGTACCCGATATATATGCGGGTATATCGGACATTTTTCAAAAAATGTCCCAAAATTACCCCAGTTTTTAACGACTTCATATAAATCGCAATTATAAAGGCCCCTAAAGAGCTAGGAAGCTAAATTTTTTTATATTTGGATGGCATGAGATTGTAGCTTTCTAACAAGGTATAACTTATGTAGCTAGCATAAATAGTACCCGATATATATGCGGGCATATCGGACATTTTTCGAAAAATGTCCCAAAATTACCCAAGTTTTTAACGACTTCATATAAATCGCAATTCTAAAGGCCCCTAAAGAGCTAGGAAGCTAAATTTTTTTATATTTGGATGGCATGAGATTGTAGCTTTCTAACAAGGTATAACCTATGTAGCTAGCATAAATAGTACCCGATATATATGCGGGCATATCGGACATTTTTCGAAAAATGTCCCAAAATTACCCCAGTTTTTAACGACTTCATATAAATCGCAATTATAAAGGCCCCTAAAGAGCTAGGAAGCTAAATTTTTTTATATTTGGATGGCATGAGATTGTAGCTTTCTAACAAGGTATAACTTATGTAGCTAGCATAAATAGTACCCGATATATATGCGGGCATATCGGACATTTTTCGAAAAATGTCCCAAAATTACCCAAGTTTTTAACGACTTCATATAAATCGCAATTTTAAAAGGCCCTAAAGAGCTAGGAAGCTAAATTTTTTTATATTTGGATGGCATGAGATTGTAGCTTTCTAACAAGGTATAACTTATGTAGCTAGCATAAATAGTACCCGATATATATGCGGGTATATCGGACATTTTTCAAAAATGTCCCAAAATTACCCCAGTTTTTAACGACTTCATATAAATCGCAATTATAAAGGCCCCTAAAGAGCTAGGAAGCTAAATTTTTTTATATTTGGATGGCATGAGAGTGTAGCTTTCTAACAAGGTATAACTTATGTAGCTAGCATAAATAGTACCCGATATATATGCGGGCATATCGGACATTTTTCGAAAAATGTCCCAAAATTACCCCAGTTTTTAACGACTTCATATAAATCGCAATTATAGAGGCCACTAAAGAGCTAGGAAGCTAAATTTTTTTATATTTGGATGGCATGAGATTGTAGCTTTCTAACAAGGTATAACTTATGTAGCTAGCATAAATAGTACCCGATATATATGCGGGCATATCGGACATTTTTCGAAAAATGTCCCAAAATTACCCAAGTTTTTAACGACTTCATATAAATCGCAATTCTAAAGGCCCCTAAAGAGCTAGGAAGCTAATTTTTTTTTATATTTGGATGACATGAGATTGTAGCTTTCTAACAAGGTATAACTTATGTAGCTAGCATAAATAGTACCCGATATATATGCGGGTATATCGGACATTTTTCAAAAAATGTCCCAAAATTACCCCAGTTTTTAACGACTTCATATAAATCGCAATTTTAAAAGGCCCTAAAGAGCTAGGAAGCTAAATTTTTTTATATTTGGATGGCATGAGATTGTAGCTTTCTAACAAGGTATAACTTATGTAGCTAGCATAAATAGTACCCGATATATATGCGGGTATATCGGACATTTTTCAAAAAATGTCTCAAAATTACCCCAGTTTTTAACGACTTCATATAAATCGCAATTTTAAAAGGCCCTAAAGAGCTAGGAAGCTAAATTTTTTTATATTTGGATGACATGAGATTGTAGCTTTCTAACAAGGTATAACTTATGTAGCTAGCATAAATAGTACCCGATATATATGCGGGTATATCGGACATTTTTCAAAAAATGTCCCAAAATTACCCCAGTTTTTAACGACTTCATATAAATCGCAATTTTAAAAGGCCCTAAAGAGCTAGGAAGCTAAATTTTTTTATATTTGGATGGCATGAGATTGTAGCTTTCTAACAAGGTATAACTTATGTAGCTAGCATAAATAGTACCCGATATATATGCGGGCATATCGGACATTTTTCGAAAAATGTCCCAAAATTACCCCAGTTTTTAACGACTTCATATAAATCGCAATTATAAAGGCCCCTAAAGAGCTAGGAAGCTAAATTTTTTTATATTTGGATGGCATGAAGCTAAATTTTTTTATATTTGGATGACATGAGATTGTAGCTTTCTAACAAGGTATAACTTATGTAGCTAGCATAAATAGTACCCGATATATATGCGGGTATATCGGACATTTTTCAAAAAATGTCTCAAAATTACCCCAGTTTTTAACGACTTCATATAAATCGCAATTTTAAAAGGCCCTAAAGAGCTAGGAAGCTAAATTTTTTTATATTTGGATGACATGAGATTGTAGCTTTCTAACAAGGTATAACTTATGTAGCTAGCATAAATAGTACCCGATATATATGCGGGTATATCGGACATTTTTCAAAAAATGTCCCAAAATTACCCCAGTTTTTAACGACTTCATATAAATCGCAATTTTAAAAGGCCCTAAAGAGCTAGGAAGCTAAATTTTTTTATATTTGGATGGCATGAGATTGTAGCTTTCTAACAAGGTATAACTTATGTAGATAGCATAAATAGTACCCGATATATATGCGGGCATATCGGACATTTTTCGAAAAATGTCCCAAAATTACCCAAGTTTTTAACGACTTCATATAAATCGCAATTCTTAAGGCCCCTAAAGAGCTAGGAAGCTAAATTTTTTTATATTTGGATGGCATGAGATTGTAGCTTTCTAACAAGGTATAACTTATGTAGCTAGCATAAATAGTACCCGATATATATGCGGGTATATCGGACATTTTTCAAAAAATGTCCCAAAATTACCCCAGTTTTTAACGACTTCATATAAATCGCAATTATAAAGGCCCCTAAAGACCTAGGAAGCTACATTTTTTTATATTTGGATGGCATGAGATTGTAGCTTTCTAACAAGGTATAACTTATGTAGCTAGCATAAATAGTACCCGATATATATGCGGGTATATCGGACATTTTTCAAAAAATGTCCCAAAATTACTCCAGTTTTTAACGACTTCATATAAATCGCAATTTTAAAAGGCCCTAAAGAGCTAGGAAGCTAATTTTTTTTATATTTGGATGGCATGAGATTGTAGCTTTCTAACAAGGTATAACTTATGTAGCTAGCATAAATAGTACCCGATATATATGCGGGTATATCGGACATTTTTCAAAAAATGTCCCAAAATTACCCCAGTTTTTAACGACTTCATATAAATCGCAATTTTAAAAGGCCCTAAAGAGCTAGGAAGCTAAATTTTTTATATTTGGATGGCATGAGATTGTAGCTTTCTAACAAGGTATAACTTATGTAGCTAGCATGAATAGTACCCGATATATATGCGGGTATATCGGACATTTTTCAAAAAATGTCCCAAAATTACCCCAGTTTTTAACGACTTCATATAAATCGCAATTATAAAGGCCCCTAAAGAGCTAGGAAGCTACATTTTTTTATATTTGGATGGCATGAGATTGTAGCTTTCTAACAAGGTATAACTTATGTAGCTAGCATAAATAGTACCCGATATATATGCGGGTATATCGGACATTTTTCAAAAAATGTCCCAAAATTACCCCAGTTTTTAACGACTTCATATAAATCGCAATTCTAAAGGCCCCTAAAGAGCTAGGAAGCTAAATTTTTTTATATTTGGATGGCATGAGATTGTAGCTTTCTAACAAGGTATAACTTATGTAGCTAGCATAAATAGTACCCGATATATATGCGGGTATATCGGACATTTTTCAAAAAATGTCCCAAAATTACCCCAGTTTTTAACGACTTCATATAAATCGCAATTATAAAGGCCCCTAAAGAGCTAGGAAGCTAAATTTTTTTATATTTGGATGGCATGAGATTGTAGCTTTCTAACAAGGTATAACTTATGTAGCTAGCATAAATAGTACCCGATATATATGCGGGTATATCGGACATTTTTCAAAAAATGTCCCAAAATTACCCCAGTTTTTAACGACTTCATATAAATCGCAATTATAAAGGCCCCTAAAGAGCTAGGAAGCTACATTTTTTTATATTTGGATGGCATGAGATTGTAGCTTTCTAACAAGGTATAACTTATGTAGCTAGCATAAATAGTACCCGATATATATGCGGGTATATCGGACTTTTTTCAAAAAATGTCCCAAAATTACCCCAGTTTTTAACGACTTCATATAAATCGCAATTTTAAAAGGCCCTAAAGAGCTAGGAAGCTAAATTTTTTTATATTTGGATGACATGAGATTGTAGCTTTCTAACAAGGTATAACTTATGTAGCTAGCATAAATAGTACCCGATATATATGCGGGTATATCGGAAATTTTTCAAAAAATGTCCCAAAATTACCCCAGTTTTTAACGACTTCATATAAATCGCAATTTTAAAAGGCCCTAAAGAGCTAGGAAGCTAAATTTTTTTATATTTGGATGGCATGAGATTGTAGCTTTCTAACAAGGTATAACTTATGTAGCTAGCATAAATAGTACCCGATATATATGCGGGTATATCGGACATTTTTCAAAAAATGTCCCAAAATTACCCCAGTTTTTAACGACTTCATATAAATCGCAATTATAAAGGCCCCTAAAGAGCTAGGAAGCTACATTTTTTTATATTTGGATGGCATGAGATTGTAGCTTTCTAACAAGGTATAACTTATGTAGATAGCATAAATAGTACCCGATATATATGCGGGCATATCGGACATTTTTCGAAAAATGTCCCAAAATTACCCAAGTTTTTAACGACTTCATATAAATCGCAATTCTTAAGGCCCCTAAAGAGCTAGGAAGCTAAATTTTTTTATATTTGGATGGCATGAGATTGTAGCTTTCTAACAAGGTATAACTTATGTAGCTAGCATAAATAGTACCCGATATATATGCGGGTATATCGGACATTTTTCAAAAAATGTCCCAAAATTACCCCAGTTTTTAACGACTTCATATAAATCGCAATTATAAAGGCCCCTAAAGACCTAGGAAGCTACATTTTTTTATATTTGGATGGCATGAGATTGTAGCTTTCTAACAAGGTATAACTTATGTAGCTAGCATAAATAGTACCCGATATATATGCGGGTATATCGGACATTTTTCAAAAAATGTCCCAAAATTACTCCAGTTTTTAACGACTTCATATAAATCGCAATTTTAAAAGGCCCTAAAGAGCTAGGAAGCTAAATTTTTTTATATTTGGATGGCATGAGATTGTAGCTTTCTAACAAGGTATAACTTATGTAGCTAGCATAAATAGTACCCGATATATATGCGGGTATATCGGACATTTTTCAAAAAATGTCCCAAAATTACCCCAGTTTTTAACGACTTCATATAAATCGCAATTTTAAAAGGCCCTAAAGAGCTAGGAAGCTAAATTTTTTATATTTGGATGGCATGAGATTGTAGCTTTCTAACAAGGTATAACTTATGTAGCTAGCATGAATAGTACCCGATATATATGCGGGTATATCGGACATTTTTCAAAAAATGTCCCAAAATTACCCCAGTTTTTAACGACTTCATATAAATCGCAATTATAAAGGCCCCTAAAGAGCTAGGAAGCTACATTTTTTTATATTTGGATGGCATGAGATTGTAGCTTTCTAACAAGGTATAACTTATGTAGCTAGCATAAATAGTACCCGATATATATGCGGGTATATCGGACATTTTTCAAAAAATGTCCCAAAATTACCCCAGTTTTTAACGATTTCATATAAATCGCAATTATAAAGGCCCCTATAGACCTAGGAAGCTACATTTTTTTATATTTGGATGGCATGAGATTGTAGCTTTCTAACAAGGTATAACTTATGTAGCTAGCATAAATAGTACCCGATATATATGCGGGTATATCGGACATTTTTCAAAAAATGTCCCAAAATTACCCCAGTTTTTAACGACTTCATATAAATCGCAATTATAAAGGCCCCTAAAGAGCTAGGAAGCTAAATTTTTTTATATTTGGATGGCATGAGATTGTAGCTTTCTAACAAGGTATAACTTATGTAGCTAGCATAAATAGTACCCGATATATATGCGGGTATATCGGACATTTTTCAAAAATGTCCCAAAATTACCCCAGTTTTTAACGACTTCATATAAATCGCAATTATAAAGGCCCCTAAAGAGCTAGGAAGCTACATTTTTTTATATTTGGATGGCATGAGATTGTAGCTTTCTAACAAGGTATAACTTATGTAGCTAGCATAAATAGTACCCGATATATATGCGGGTATATCGGACTTTTTTCAAAAAATGTCCCAAAATTACCCCAGTTTTTAACGACTTCATATAAATCGCAATTTTAAAAGGCCCTAAAGAGCTAGGAAGCTAAATTTTTTTATATTTGGATGACATGAGATTGTAGCTTTCTAACAAGGTATAACTTATGTAGCTAGCATAAATAGTACCCGATATATATGCGGGTATATCGGAAATTTTTCAAAAAATGTCCCAAAATTACCCCAGTTTTTAACGACTTCATATAAATCGCAATTTTAAAAGGCCCTAAAGAGCTAGGAAGCTAAATTTTTTTATATTTGGATGGCATGAGATTGTAGCTTTCTAACAAGGTATAACTTATGTAGCTAGCATAAATAGTACCCGATATATATGCGGGTATATCGGACATTTTTCAAAAAATGTCCCAAAATTACCCCAGTTTTTAACGACTTCATATAAATCGCAATTATAAAGGCCCCTAAAAAGAGCTAGGAAGCTACATTTTTTTATATTTGGATGGCATGAGATTGTAGCTTTCTAACAAGGTATAACTTATGTAGCTAGCATAAATAGTACCCGATATATATGCGGGTATATCGGAAATTTTTCAAAAAATGTCCCAAAATTACCCCAGTTTTTAACGACTTCATATAAATCGCAATTTTAAAAGGCCCTAAAGAGCTAGGAAGCTAAATTTTTTTATATTTGGATGGCATGAGATTGTAGCTTTCTAACAAGGTATAACTTATGTAGCTAGCATAAATAGTACCCGATATATATGCGGGTATATCGGACATTTTTCAAAAAATGTCCCAAAATTACCCCAGTTTTTAACGACTTCATATAAATCGCAATTATAAAGGCCCCTAAAGAGCTAGGAAGCTAAATTTTTTTATATTTGGATGGCATGAGATTGTAGCTTTCTAACAAGGTATAACTTATGTAGCTAGCATAAATAGTACCCGATATATATGCGGGTATATCGGACATTTTTCAAAAAATGTCCCAAAATTACCCCAGTTTTTAACGACTTCATATAAATCGCAATTTTAAAAGGCCCTAAAGAGCTAGGAAGCTAAATTTTTTTATATTTGGATGGCATGAGATTGTAGCTTTCTAACAAGGTATAACTTATGTAGCTAGCATAAATAGTACCCGATATATATGCGGGTATATCGGACATTTTTCAAAAAATGTCCCAAAATTACCCCAGTTTTTAACGACTTCATATAAATCGCAATTATAAAGGCCCCTAAAGAGCTAGGAAGCTAAATTTTTTTATATTTGGATGGCATGAGATTGTAGCTTTCTAACAAGGTATAACTTATGTAGCTAGCATAAATAGTACCCGATATATATGCGGGCATATCGGACATTTTTCGAAAAATGTCCCAAAATTACCCAAGTTTTTAACGACTTCATATAAATCGCAATTCTAAAGGCCCCTAAAGAGCTAGGAAGCTAAATTTTTTTATATTTGGATGGCATGAGATTGTAGCTTTCTAACAAGGTATAACTTATGTAGCTAGCATAAATAGTACCCGATATATATGCGGGCATATCGGACATTTTTCGAAAAATGTCCCAAAATTACCCCAGTTTTTAACGACTTCATATAAATCGCAATTTTAAAAGGCCCTAAAGAGCTAGGAAGCTAAATTTTTTATATTTGGATGACATGAGATTGTAGCTTTCTAACAAGGTATAACTTATGTAGCTAGCATAAATAGTACCCGATATATATGCGGGTATATCGGACATTTTTCAAAAAATGTCTCAAAATTACCCCAGTTTTTAACGACTTCATATAAATCGCAATTTTAAAAGGCCCTAAAGAGCTAGGAAGCTAAATTTTTTTATATTTGGATGACATGAGATTGTAGCTTTCTAACAAGGTATAACTTATGTAGCTAGCATAAATAGTACCCGATATATATGCGGGTATATCGGACATTTTTCAAAAAATGTCCCAAAATTACCCCAGTTTTTAACGACTTCATATAAATCGCAATTTTAAAAGGCCCTAAAGAGCTAGGAAGCTAAATTTGTTTATATTTGGATGGCATGAGATTGTAGCTTTCTAACAAGGTATAACTTATGTAGCTAGCATAAATAGTACCCGATATATATGCGGGTATATCGGACATTTTTCAAAAAATGTCCCAAAATTACCCCAGTTTTTAACGACTTCATATAAATCGCAATTATAAAGGCCCCTAAAGAGCTAGGAAGCTACATTTTTTTATATTTGGATGGCATGAGATTGTAGCTTTCTAACAAGGTATAACTTATGTAGCTAGCATAAATAGTACCCGATATATATGCGGGTATATCGGACATTTTTCAAAAAATGTCCCAAAATTACCCCAGTTTTTAACGACTTCATATAAATCGCAATTTTAAAAGGCCCTAAAGAGCTAGGAAGCTAAATTTTTTTATATTTGGATGACATGAGATTGTAGCTTTCTAACAAGGTATAACTTATGTAGCTAGAATAAATAGTACCCGATATATATGCGGGTATATCGGACATTTTTCAAAAAATGTCCCAAAATTACCCCAGTTTTTAACGACTTCATATAAATCGCAATTTTCAAAGGCCCTAAAGAGCTGTAGCTAGCATAAATAGTACCCGATATATATGCGGGTATATCGGACATTTTTCAAAAAATGTCCCAAAATTACCCCAGTTTTTAACGACTTCATATAAATCGCAATTATAAAGGCCCCTAAAGAGCTAGGAAGCTACATTTTTTTATATTTGGATGGCATGAGATTGTAGCTTTCTAACAAGGTATAACTTATGTAGCTAGCATAAATAGTACCCGATATATATGCGGGTATATCGGACATTTTTTCAAAAAATGTCCCAAAATTACCCCAGTTTTTAACGACTTCATATAAATCGCAATTTTAAAAGGCCCTAAAGAGCTAGGAAGCTAAATTTTTTTATATTTGGATGACATGAGATTGTAGCTTTCTAACAAGGTATAACTTATGTAGCTAGAATAAATAGTACCCGATATATATGCGGGTATATCGGACATTTTTCAAAAAATGTCCCAAAATTACCCCAGTTTTTAACGACTTCATATAAATCGCAATTTTCAAAGGCCCTAAAGAGCTAGGAAGCTACATTTTTTTATATTTGGATGGCATGAGATTGTAGCTTTCTAACAAGGTATAACTTATGTAGCTAGCATAAATAGTACCCGATATATATGCGGGTATATCGGACATTTTTCAAAAAATGTCCCAAAATTACCCCAGTTTTTAACGACTTCATATAAATCGCAATTATAAAGGCCCCTAAAGAGCTAGGAAGCTAAATTTTTTTATATTTGGATGGCATGAGATTGTAGCTTTCTAACAAGGTATAACTTATGTAGCTAGCATAAATAGTACCCGATATATATGCGGGCATATCGGACATTTTTCGAAAAATGTCCCAAAATTACCCAAGTTTTTAACGACTTCATATAAATCGCAATTCTAAAGGCCCCTAAAGAGCTAGGAAGCTAAATTTTTTTATATTTGGATGGCATGAGATTGTAGCTTTCTAACAAGGTATAACTTATGTAGCTAGCATAAATAGTACCCGATATATATGCGGGCATATCGGACATTTTTCGAAAAATGTCCCAAAATTACCCCAGTTTTTAACGACTTCATATAAATCGCAATTTTAAAAGGCCCTAAAGAGCTAGGAAGCTAAATTTTTTTATATTTGGATGACATGAGATTGTAGCTTTCTAACAAGGTATAACTTATGTAGCTAGCATAAATAGTACCCGATATATATGCGGGTATATCGGACATTTTCAAAAAATGTCTCAAAATTACCCCAGTTTTTAACGACTTCATATAAATCGCAATTTTAAAAGGCCCTAAAGAGCTAGGAAGCTAAATTTTTTTATATTTGGATGACATGAGATTGTAGCTTTCTAACAAGGTATAACTTATGTAGCTAGCATAAATAGTACCCGATATATATGCGGGTATATCGGACATTTTTCAAAAAATGTCCCAAAATTACCCCAGTTTTTAACGACTTCATATAAATCGCAATTTTAAAA
>NW_027052654.1:0-2500 GCF_958450345.1 Calliphora vicina
ATACATACATACATACATACATACATACATACATACATACATACATACATACATACATACATACATACATACATACATACATACATACATACATACATACATACATACATACATACATACATACATACATACATACATACATACATACATACATACATACATACATACATACATACATACATACATACATACATACATACATACATACATACATACATACATACATACATACATACATACATACATACATACATACATACATACATACATACATACATACATACATACATACATACATACATACATACATACATACATACATACATACATACATACATACATACATACATACATACATACATACATACATACATACATACATACATACATACATACATACATACATACATACATACATACATACATACATACATACATACATACATACATACATACATACATACATACATACATACATACATACATACATACATACATACATACATACATACATACATACATACATACATACATACATACATACATACATACATACATACATACATACATACATACATACATACATACATACATACATACATACATACATACATACATACATACATACATACATACATACATACATACATACATACATACATACATACATACATACATACATACATACATACATACATACATACATACATACATACATACATACATACATACATACATACATACATACATACATACATACATACATACATACATACATACATACATACATACATACATACATACATACATACATACATACATACATACATACATACATACATACATACATACATACATACATACATACATACATACATACATACATACATACATACATACATACATACATACATACATACATACATACATACATACATACATACATACATACATACATACATACATACATACATACATACATACATACATACATACATACATACATACATACATACATACATACATACATACATACATACATACATACATACATACATACATACATACATACATACATACATACATACATACATACATACATACATACATACATACATACATACATACATACATACATACATACATACATACATACATACATACATACATACATACATACATACATACATACATACATACATACATACATACATACATACATACATACATACATACATACATACATACATACATACATACATACATACATACATACATACATACATACATACATACATACATACATACATACATACATACATACATACATACATACATACATACATACATACATACATACATACATACATACATACATACATACATACATACATACATACATACATACATACATACATACATACATACATACATACATACATACATACATACATACATACATACATACATACATACATACATACATACATACATACATACATACATACATACATACATACATACATACATACATACATACATACATACATACATACATACATACATACATACATACATACATACATACATACATACATACATACATACATACATACATACATACATACATACATACATACATACATACATACATACATACATACATACATACATACATACATACATACATACATACATACATACATACATACATACATACATACATACATACATACATACATACATACATACATACATACATACATACATACATACATACATACATACATACATACATACATACATACATACATACATACATACATACATACATACATACATACATACATACATACATACATACATACATACATACATACATACATACATACATACATACATACATACATACATACATACATACATACATACATACATACATACATACATACATACATACATACATACATACATACATACATACATACATACATACATACATACATACATACATACATACATACATACATACATACATACATACATACATACATACATACATACATACATACATACATACATACATACATACATACATACATACATACATACATACATACATACATACATACATACATACATACATACATACATACATACATACATACATACATACATACATACATACATACATACATACATACATACATACATACATACATACATACATACATACATACATACATACATACATACATACATACATACATACATACATACATACATACATACATACATACATACATACATACATACATACATACATACATACATACATACATACATACATACATACATACATACATACATACATACATACATACATACATACATACATACATACATACATACATACATACATACATACATACATACATACATACATACATACATACATACATACATACATACATACATACATACATACATACATACATAC
>NW_027052654.1:7500-15000 GCF_958450345.1 Calliphora vicina
AGATGAAACTGAAATCTTGAAACAGAAGAACAAATATTATTAGAAAATAAAAGTATTGCGAGCCCTTTGGAATTTTTTGAACTGAACTCTACTAAATTCGTATACATTTACCTGACTAAACTACAAATTTAAGATAATTCATAATTTTATTATTTTGGATTAACTTATTTTTTTTTGTTATGATTTTTAATATTTTGTTCTTAAAAATACTTATTCAAAAAACCTACCAAAATTCGACAAAAATCTAAACAAACCAACCAAACTACCAAAAGTCAATTTGTTAACTAAAAACTACCAACTTTGGTCCAATTGGACAACGCTGGTCTTCATGCCTGCGACGTCGGATTCCTAGGAGCTGAAATTTTCCCGGGAATACCTAGAAATATTTTTTGGAAATTTTTCAGGAAATTTTTGTATGGAATTTTCTGGAATTTCTTAATAAGTTTTCTAAGGATATTCAAATGTAGAGAAAATAATAACTACATTCTATTTTTGATACATTTCTCTTTCTGAAGTACTCGTAACAACGCATTTTTTTCACATTTAACATAGTTGAAATTCTTATGTTTTTTAATAAAAAAAATAGAGTTTATTGATTTTATACCGATTAAAACTACGACTAATGAGAAACCGTTAAGAAGGTTGGACCAACATTGTACAACCAAATAATTCTTTTAAAATGCTGGTAAAAGTCTAACACTATTTATTCGTAAAAAATTAATTTAATTTAGTACTAATTATGAATGAAACGTTTTTTATTTTCCTCCAGGGACGGGAAGGTCCGGGAAATTATGGTTCCTGCGACGACATGTGTAATTTTTAGAAAACAATTTTACTAGACTGTTATCTCCACAGATTTCGAAGTTATCACGAAGTGTTATTTAAAAATTTCTTAAAAAATTATGCAGGAAAGGTGATAAATACAAGGTTTTACAAAAATCGCCGCAAGGATATGTGTGCGCCCATATAATATGTTATTTTAAAGTTAAGGATCAACATACAGGATATTTATATATGTCCTTCAATCCGGATGTATAATATATTCATAAATTTTTTGTTTGTCCATTTTTTGTTATATTGATGTGTTTTTAATTAAAAAATTCTCAAAATTTAATGTTAAAAAACTTTTAACTTAGGCCCTAATTTTGTAAATCACGTCACCAAAGTGATATTTATGTGCAAAGCAAAAACAACATTTAACACATTTTAAGAATTTGTTTTTGTTTTATGTACAAATTCTGAACCAAACAAACGCACAAAAAATTCAAGCGTTGATTTGCCTTTCATAATTTGAAAATTGTGTACACAAAACAAAAACAAATTTTTAAAATGTGTGAAATGTTGTTTTTGCTTTGCACATAAATATCACTTTGGTGACGTGATTTATAAAATTAGGGCCTTAGTGTAATAAAAAATATGTTTGTTTTATTATCCTAGTTGATTTTAATATTTGTCTGTATTTGTACAAGTTACGAGCTCTACAAATCTATGAAACTAATATGGTGGTAATTTTCTGAAAGCCTAGATCCTCCTGTGCAATTTGTTTGTACATTATTTTGCAATAGGACCATTAGCTTAGAATATACAGATTTATAACCAATTTTGTTTGGAATTTGAAATTATAAATTTCTTGAATGTGATAACAGGAAAATCTTAGTTAATGGATATTTAGAAGCAGTTGGACAAAAATCGTATATACTGGTTAAATAATTTTTGCAATTTTGAAATGAATTCTTAAAAACTCTAGCTAGATTTTTTATTTAATGATAAATTTAGAATTTTGATAAAAAATCAATGCCTGAAATAGGGTTTTGCTCAAATACTTGTATTTGAAAAAAAATTACCCTTTACTCATTTTAAATTTATCCAATAGTAAATGTAGATTTTTCAGTTCTCACCATTATTTCTATAATTATTCAATAAAATGGAAAGTTTTTAAAAATCATGAACTTTTTTATGACAATCAAATTTGTCTGCTTATTTTATAAATATATTTGGAATATTATTAGATTATTCTGCATTAGAATTGTATTTGTATATTTATTGATTATAGTTTATACATAATTATGTACAGTGAATGTCACTTAAAATCGTACACCACGTAGTAAAATTTTATTCATTAGTTTTAGAAAGTTGATGTTTTGGAAATATTTTAAACTACTATTTTTTATATTGTGTGTGCTATTACATATCAGAAAATATGGTATAATTTTAATTGCCCTTATCTACAAATAAAAAAATTGGGTAACACCGTCAGTCCCACAATATTAACTCTTCACTTAAAATCGTACAGGCACTAAAAAATAGCAAAGGATACCCTACAAAGTATTAGGATTATTTAATATTAATATTTTTTTTAATTTTTAAAGTTTTAATTAAAATTTAATATAAGTGTTATATAAAATATAATATAAGAAGTGAAATATGAATTTTGTGAATTTTTAATTTTCATCAATATTTTTTTCAGGAATTGAGGTTTTGTTATATTTTTTGTTGAAATACATATTTTTTGTTCCAATTAAAAAAATTACTTTTAATTTTTTATATAATCACCTATTATTGCCTGTATAATTTCATAATATTTAAAAAAAAAATATGTTGTACGATTTTGAGTGACACTCACTGTATGTATATGGAATTATTTTAAATTATCAGTTTAACATTTTACGGTTATTAAATATACTTTATAACCATTATATTCATTATATTTAATAATGTTGCAATTGCAATAAAATTTATTTATTTATAACAATAAACATGCTAACAAAAATATAACCATAATAAATAGAGAAATAAGCAATTGAATATAGAATTTGGTTTGCAAAAATGTTTATACTACATATTTGACAAAATTTTTGAAGTATTAAAAGAATACAATTGTTGAGGCATTAAATTCCAACTACATAATTGGTATCAGCAACCAAAAAAAAAAAGAAAATGAATAGAACAAGATGAAAATATGTAATAGAAAATTTAAATTAGAAGAAAACTACAATAAGTATTTGAATATTGTTCTGTTATTTTATAGTTCAACTGAAGACTAACGCTCACTATTGACCTGAAATATTGAAAAATTTGACATTTGACCTTCACGATTTAAGGGTTATCGTTTTCCGATTTTAGTAAAAGTTTCAGAGTATATTTAGAATTATCTGGACTATAATATTCTCAATTTAAATCGCAGGTACGGAAAAACTATAAGAGATATTTTCATAATTTTTTCACATTTTTATTCCCTATTATATTCTTAATAAATCCCAATGAGATGATCAAAAAATTCTGAAATTTGTTTAACAAAATTTTTAAAAATTTGAAAATGGAGTTTTGAAACTGCCGTTAAAAAAATTTTATTTTTTTGTTCATACCTAAGAATAGGTTAACGGTATCCTATGAAGACAAAAACTCATATACAAGTAAATAGGACATATTTTAAGTAAAAATGAGCTTTTATTTTAATATTTCTCAAAATATGTTAATTTTGTTTCTACATTTCTTGTTCTAGTGGCCTGAGACACGTTAATGGCCTGGCGAATTTTTAATAACTTTTACATTTTTTGACCAATTTCTTTTTTTATGTCTCATTAGAACGACAATTACGTACACATTTCGATTCTTTTAAATTAAATTACAAAAGTAATTTTTTAATGGCAAAATTTTTACAAAAACTGAAAAAAATGCATTTTTTCCCCTTGTAAATGCATCTCTAAACTTCAGAGGGCTGCGGCACGTCTTAACCCCAACCGATTTACCTAAAATTTTTTCAGGATGATTTTTTTACTAATGTTCACCAAACTGGGGGGTGAGAATGGCCAAAATCCAACTTTCGTTTATTAAGGGCCACCCTAATCTACATAGGCACCTACACGCAGAGAAAAAATATAGTTGGGCATGGTTACTGTAACCATTTCAATATTGTTAAAAGTTTTTTAACAATATTATAGTCACAGTAACTATTATATGGTTGTGGTAACCATAATATGGTTAATTTACGATTCACATGATTGCATCAACCATATATATGATTACAGTAAACACGTATATGTTTGTGACAACCATTTATATGATGAAGGACTTACCATATTATGTTGCTCTCGGCTTATGGATATCATAATCTGAGAACAACATATTATGATAAAATTATTCATCATAAATATGGTTGCCACAAACATATACATGTTTACGTCTATCGTAAATTAACCATATTATGGTTACCACAACCATGTAAATAGTTGCTGTGACTATAATATTGTTAAAAAACTTGTAACACTATGTAAATGGTTACAGTAACCATGCCCAACTATATGTTTTCTCTGCGTGTATGTATATATGCATTACATTTAGTTTAAACTTAATTTTTATTGCGCAAATATTATTATATACTTCTTTTGGAATTTACCTTACAATCCAACCATTAACCAGAAAGAAAAAATAACTTTTTTCCCCAGTAACATTTACCAAGCAACTTTTTTTATTCATATTTATTTTGTGTTTTATTTTTGGTCAAAACAACAACGAAATTCGTATTGTGGTCTGTCTAAAAGTTCACAGCCAAAAACTACTAAAAAGTCATCATAACTTTAAAAGCTTTTTAACGAACAAAACTAACTACAAAATTGCAACAGCAAACCGAGTCAGCAACAACCTACAGTTGCAACAAAACATAGTGAAATACACACTACCCCCGAGACTGCCAGAAAAGAGTATCAGATCAGTTATTTTCAAAATGAAGCAACAACAAAAGCAATTACAATAAGAAGTCGTACTCTTAAAGATGTCAGTCAGTTAAAAGTTCACAAAACTTTAATTTTGCAAAAAAGGGCGATGAGACAGACAATAAGCAGACCGATTTTTAGCCTCTTTGCTTATTATGTCCATATAAAAGGACGAAAAACTCCCATGGCTGTTTATTATTTTTAAGCAAAACTCTTTAAAACAAAAACAAAGTTATTTAAAAAAACAAAATGTGATATTAACATTATATAAGTTACACAAAACAGTGGAAAAGATAATGCATTCTTTTCTGTTATTTTTAAATTCATTCCATTATTTTTAAAATCTGAATATTACTCCAGTAAAATTTTAAAAAGTAGTTAGAATTGAATATAATATTAAAAGAATTTCTGATATAAAAACTATTTCCACCCCATAATGCCCATTTACATACATAGTACATATAATCTGAAATCTCGTTCGAATGGTTTAATGCATTTTGTTTGATAACTGATACATTAAACGAATCGATTTGTATGTTTCTAATGTGTTATTATCCATTTTGGATAATTTGCTCAAAATTGGGTCAATTGTGTTATTCTGACGTTCTGCAAACCATTTTTCAATGGTTGTGGTTGGCAGATCGAGAGTATGATACATATTTTTCAGTTTTTCCAAACCACAACCATTTTGACTCATTCATTTATAAGGATTTAGAAAAGGAATGACAAACGTACACCTCTTGTGACGAAGGGTATAATTACACTTTAATAAAGTTTCTTGTTGAGCAAAACTAAATGTCTGCCCACTGTTCACCCTTTTCATATTCATATATTTTGTGTTTTTGTTCTTAATGCATAAATTTATTCATTGTTTTTTTTTATTTTTGGTCAGAGTTTTATAAAATAAATTTAATAATATTATATCATCTTTATCTTGTTGCAGGTTTTGGCTTCGTTACATTTCAAAGTGAAGATGTGGTAGATAAAGTTTGCGAAATCCATTTCCATGAGATAAATAATAAAATGGTAAGTTTGTATTTATTAAAATGTTCTTCATTTTGCAGACCAATGTATGAAATGACATGGTGCAAAACACGTTTCATTGCGTTTCTGTTTTCAATAATTAATATCTTTGTTTGTCTGTAGGTCGAATGCAAGAAGGCCCAACCGAAGGAAGTCATGTTACCAGCTAATTTAGCTAAAACTCGCGCAGCTGGCCGCTCTGCTTACGGTGAGTTGGTAGTTTGGAGCAGTAATGGTAACACTAGTTCAGCAGCAGCTGCTGCTGCAAGTGCCGCTGGTGGTGGTGGAGGTGGTGTTGGTGGCGGAAGTGCTACAGCTGCCGGTATATTTGGTAGTAATTTCGCAATGGCAGCAGCTGCTGCTGCTTCCATGCCAGGCACACATCATCATCATCACGCTCATGCTCATACACATGCGGCCCTATTTGGTAGTGTCGGCTCTGGTGGTGGTGCTGGTAGTGGTGGACCCTCTAACCCTTCTTTGCGTTATACGCCCTATCCGTTGCCCACACATTTTGCTGCAGCTGCAGCGGCGGCTGCTGCCAATCAGCAACAACAATTACATCAACACCATCAACAGCAGCAACAGCAAAATTTAGCAAATGCTGTTGCGGCTGCCGCAGCTGGCGCACAACCCACCCACACATTCATACCACTTTCAACATCAACACCCACTCCCTCGGCAGTAACTGGTCACTCTCTTTTGCAATATGCTGCCGCTGCAGCCGCTTCAAATCCCCACCAGGCCTCGGCTTTATACGATGCTGCTGCAATGGTTGGCTATAAACGTTTATTAGCAGCAGCGGCTGCCACACAACTTAGACCCACCAATGCCACAAATTCATTAGCAGCGGCAGCAGCAACTGCCGCATCAGCTCCCTCGGCTCAGGCACAATTAAGACCAGGCACGACCACTCTCACTTATCCCCTCACCGATTTATTATCGGTACCGGGTCTAGAGGTGCCCACCGCCACTCTCTATCAATTACAGGGCGCTAACGCCCTTGGAATCTGACCACCCTCAGCGGTGCTAACACAACTAACACGTCCATAATTGATTTTAACAATTTTATCTTAAACATTCATTCATTTCAATTTTATTTATAGTTGTATTTACTAAATATATGAATAATACTTATTTAATACAATACAATACAAAATAAACATTCAAATTGTTGCATTCATTTGAATGTTTGTTTTCAATTAACTATATATTAACAAATTAATTAATTAATCTATTGTATGTATGTTTAACTTACTATTGCTACTGCTGTTATTACTAAAACTTAACTTTATTTATACAATATACATGTATTTGTAAATTAATATTCAAAATCAACCAAATAAGAAAACAAAAACATAATAAATTTGGTTTAGTCTAACATTATCAAATTTTACCAATGAAACAAAAAAAAAATCAAAAATCAAAAATTAAACAAAAAAGGAAACATTGTGTTTTGTCTAAGCATTTACATCTAGAGTTTTGCATAAATACTTATTTTTATTTAGTTTTACATTGTATAAGTAAATCAAACGAACAACAGAAGAGTCCTTTTAAAATTTATATTCAATATTTAGATTTATCTTAAAACCATATTCATTTCTACGTATTTAAAGGACTTTTCAAATTTTGTTTTTATTTTTTGTATTAATATTAATTTAAATGGAATTAGTCTATTAAAGACTTTTTAGATTTTAACAATAAAAACATGCATATAATATTTTTGGCAATCGGTTATATCGATTTGCAGAAAATGTGAAAAAAA
>NW_027052655.1:0-20836 GCF_958450345.1 Calliphora vicina
GCTTCAAAGTCCTCATTTACTACATTTTTGCACTACATTTTTCTTTCTTAACCTAGAAAATTTTCAAAGCATACAAGCATGTTTTCTTATAATTTTTGCAAGTTTCTTTCTAAATGACAATTTAATTAACTTTCATTCTTTGAGCTGTTTACCTTAGTCTTCGATTCATTAGCCTTACCACTCAGTATTGACCCTTTGTAATTATAAAAAGAGAAATAATTTTGAAAGAAATATTTAATTACAAAGCAAAATTCAATAATTATTTAACTTTTTCCCAAAGAAAATGAAATTTTTTTTAATTAACCAACAAAAAAGCAGAAGTAATGACTATTTACGCTTTCTTCTTTCATTCATTCCTTCAAACAAAGTTAAAATAAGATGAACAGAAAAAATAATAAGAAAAACTTAAGCAACTTACAACATTTTTGGTCTCCTCTTGGTCTGCTAATGCTGAGTCTATGCATCGTATAGAGCGGCATGAGTGAAGAAGTGAGCCAAACATAATTAACAATTTCATTACTGTCAAACATTACGTCAACAATGACAAAACATTTTTGTTTTCCTCTGAGACTGGGCAAATGAAATATAAAAAATTATTTAATTTTTATGTTATTTTTCTTTATGTTTTAAGAAACTACTGAAATTATGATATTTTTTTTCTTTATATTTCTTTATTTAATGACTTGGAAATATGCTGGGCATTGTTGTGAGAGAGTTGGTAAATTAAATTCTAAATAATATGAAACTTAAAGATTTATTACAGTTTTTTAATGAACTGTTTGAAACAAAGATATTATGACTTGGGGGCTTGTCCTTAATTTACTGGCTTTGTAAGAAGCCCAGTAGATATTTTTGGCAAAAAAAGCTTTTTTGGTTAAAATGGATTTTTTAGCTTATTTAAGTTAAAAAATATTATTTGTTCAATAAGCTTCATCATTTAAAATAGCTGTAATGAAAATTTTGTTCAAGAACTATATTACGTAAAAAAGCTTTTTTGGTTAAAACAGCTTCTTTAGTTTTTTTTAGTTAGGAAAGTTTTTTTAGTTAAAAAATATTATTTGTTCCAAAACCAGAAATGAAAATTTTGGTCAAAAAAATTTTTTGGTAAAAAAAAGCTTTTTTGGTTAAAATGGGTTTTTTATCATATTTTATTTAAAAAATATTATTTGTTCAATAAGCTTTGTCATTTAAAGTAGCTGTAATGAAAATTTTGGTCAAAAACAATTTTTCTTAAAAAAAGCTTTTTAAGTGAAATAAGCTTTTTTTGGTTAAAACAGCTTCTTTAGATTTGTTATTTGTTACGAAAGATTTTTTAGTTAAAAAATATAACTTTTTCCAAAATCTTTATCATTTAAATAGCTGAAATGAAAATTTTGGTCAAAAACAATTTTTGGTAAAAAAAGCTTTTTTGGTTAAAATGGGTTTTTTATCATATTTTATTTAAAAAATATTATTTGTTCAATAAGCTTTTTCATTTAAAATAGCTGTAATGAAAATTTTGGTAAAAAAAAATTTTTCGTAAAAAAAGCTTTTTAAGTGAAATAAGCTTTTTTGGTTAAAACAGCTATTTTAAATTTGTTATTTGTTAGGAAAGATTTTTTAGTTAAAAAATATTATTTTTTCTAAAATCCTTATCTTTGAAATAGCTGAAATGAAAATTTTGGTCAAAAAATATTTTTCGTAAAAAAGGCTTTTTGGTTAAAATGGATTTTTTAGTTAAAAAATATTATTTTTTCTAAAATCCTTATCATTTAAATAGCTGAAATGAAAATTTTGGTCAAAAACAGTTTTTCGAAACAAAAGCTTTTTTGGTTACAAGGGATTTTTTTTAGCTTTTTTATTTAAAAAATATTTGTTATTCCAAACTCTTTATCGCTTAAAAGAAAAGTTTGTTAAAAAAAGCTTTTTTGTTTAAAATTTAATTTTTAGCTTTTTTTGGATATAACATATTTTTAGTTTAAAGTGTTTTCGTGTTTAAAATATTGTATGTTTTTGGTTGAAAAAGCCTTTTTATGTAAAATAGTTAGTTGTGTGCTTATTTTTAGGTTCTTGGTAAAAATAATTTGTTTGGTGTAAAAAAGCTCTTTTGTTTAAAATTTTATTTTCATTTATTCAAAAAGGTTTTAAAATAACTTAAATGAAAATTTTGGTCAACAAAGCTTTTTGCTTAAAATGGATTTTTTGTTAAAAAATTTAAAAATTTTGGTCAAAAACTTTTTTTGGTAAAGAAGCATTTTTGGTTAAAATTAATTTTTTAGCTTTTTGGTTAAAACATATTTTTTTTTTGATTAAAATGTTTACTTGAATAAGACTTTATGAAAAAAAAATTTTAGTTGTATTTGGTGTAGAAAGCTTGTTTGATAGAACGTAATTTGATGGTAAAAAAAAATAATTTTGAGCTTTTTGGTAAACATATTGTTACGAAATTGTACTTGAATTCAATTATAACGATTTTAAGGGCTGATTTAAAAGTAGCATAATGCTTTCAAATAACAGTGCTGTATTAGCAAACTGTAACATATCAGTGGAAGAATAGAAGCTTTCAGTTGACCATTGATCGTAAGTTGGCAACGCTGTATATTCGAATATTCAGTTAAAGAACATTGTAGAAAGTACACGACAGATCGCGTGTGATCTAGAATGTTCGAGCTTTGACGGTTGGAGAGCGGTCTGGAGTGCGGATGGCAGTGTTATAAATAGTGGCAGAGGTTGCAGTCGTTAGTGAGTTTATCAGAGACGCTTTTCGAATAAACATCAACTGAGTGCCTTAAAGTGTGTTGTGTTTTTCAAGTAAATTCGTGTACATTATAAATTGTGTCTGTATTTCTGAGAATTTATAAACGTGTATAAAAAACATTGAGTGGCTATTTAATTCTGTTGTTGTTGTACATTTTAAATAAATAAAGAGTTGTTACAATTTTTAAACTACTAAACGGCAATCAAAAGTATCCGGTTTATTTAAAAGAAATAAACCAAACGTTTTTTTTGGTTAAAAAATTCAGCTCTTTTGTTATAAAATATTTTTTGGGTTAAAAAAGCTTATTGATTCTTATGGTTTTGGTGAAAATTGTGTTTTTTTTAAATAAACTTTATTTAATGTCTTTTGGTTAAAGCTAGTTTTTGTGAAAAATAAAAAAAGCTTTCTTCTTTTACAAAGCTATTCTGTTTGACAAGATTATTTGCTTAAAAGACTTATTTAAATAATAAAAAAATTTAGTGAAATTACGACTTTTGATTAAAATGATTTTTTGTTAAAGAAATCCGGTTTTTGATAAGGCTTTCAAATTACAAGCTGAATCTTAATTTTCGTATTTAATAGTCTCTCAAAAAAGGGCTGGTAAACCAGTTAAGAATTGATAATTTTAGGAATGTTCAACTTATGATGGTATGTATGTGGACCACACATACCAAGAGGAATAAAGGTTTTTCTGTTTAAGAAGCTTATTTAGGCAAAAAGTTATTGTAATTCGTTAATAAAAACTTTTTGATCAAAATTTTTTCGATAAATTTTTTTTTGTAAAAAAGCTTATTTGGTGAAAAATATATTTTTTTGGAAAAGCAATATTCTGGTTTAAAAAGCTGCGTAGGCCCAGATTTTTTTAACTTTACTTTGAAATAGTTTATGGTTTAAAAAGCTTTTTGTGTTAAAAAAGCATTTGTGGTGTCAAAAGCTTTCTGATGAAGTTTTTTGTGAAACATCTATTGTGATTTAAAAAGGTTTTTTCTTTACAAGTCTTTAAAAAATTCTTGGTTAATATTAGTTTTTTTCTGTTAAAATAGCTTTTCTGTTTTTAAAAGCTTTTTGGTGAAAACAAGTTTTGGTTTATAAAGCTTTTTTTTATATTTTTTGAAATAGTTTTTGGTTTAAAATATGTTTTTGTGATCTAAAAGCTTTTGTGGTTTCAAAAGCTTTTAATTGGAAACAAGATTTTTTTGATTTAAAAAGCTTTTTTCTTTGCCTTCCAAAAAAGCTTCATGGGTAATATTAGGTCTTTTTCAGTTAAAAGAGCTTTTCTGTTTTAAGAAACTTTCTGGTGAAAACTAATTTTAGTTAAAAAGCTTTTTGATTTAAAATGCTTTTTGATTAAAACAAAAAGATTTTCTTGTGAAACATTTTTATGGTTTAAAAAAACTTTTTATAACAAAAAAAAAAAAAACATTTTAAATCAAAAAGCTTTTTAATTAAAATTTGTTTTCACCAGAAAGTTTCTTAAAACAGAAAAGCTCTTTTAACTGAAAAAGACCTAATATTACCCAAGAAGCTTTTTTAAAAGACTTAAAAGTTTTTTATTGTTAATAAAAAGTTTAATGGTAAATATATTTATTTAGTTATAAAAGCTTTTTTGTTTTAAAAATATTTTTGGCTAAAAAAGCTTTTTTTCTTAAAACAGGTTCAAACCCCGAATTGATTTATTAAAAATCGTTCTTCTTTAAAATATTATTTTTGTTTTTAAAAAAGTTTAACAAATTTTTTTGGTTTAAATAGCTTTTAGGTTCAAAAAGTTTTTTTGGTTAAAGATTTTGGGATTTAAACACTTGTTTTTGTTAAACAAGCCTTATTGGTATAAAGCTTTTAAGTTTAAAAAAATAGTTTTAAGTAATTGCGTTTTTTTAAATAAAAAATATTTGTTTCTTTAGAAGATTTTTGGTTCAAAATCTGACTTCATTAAAAAAATTTTATATTTAAAACCAAGATTTTTACCAAGTTTTTGTTAAAGAGGTTAAAAAAGCTTTTTTCTCTTTTACAATGCCTAAAGCTTAGAATAAATAGCTTATTTGTTTAAACAAATATATTGTTTAAGAAACTATTAGTTCCAAATAGTTTTTGATTAAAAACGCAAGCCGTTTTAATAAGTTTCAGATTTTTATAATGCTTAATATTCATTGAAATTCTTGTTCTAACGTTTTATTTAATTTTTCTCTTTTAAAAAGCTTATACATAGCTTTTTTGTTTAAACAAATATGTCGTTTAAGAAATGAAAAGCTTGTTTTGGTGAAAATAAAATTTTTGCTTTAATTTTTTAGTGAAAATTGTTAATAATTATTTTTTCTAAATCGTGTTTTTTGTTGAAAAATTATTTTATATAAATTGGTTTATAGTTCTTTAGTAAAGAAATCTTTTTGAGTAAAAAAGCTTTTTTTGAATTAAAAGTTTTTATTTTAATATTTTCAAAAAATTTTAATTTGAAAATTTTGAATTTTTTCATTTATTTTTTAAGTTTAAAGTTCAAATACATTTAGTTTATGAAGTATGCTTCCAGTTGTCTCTATAACCCCTTAAGAATTTCCATGATTTTACCGAGACTTCCTTTTCCTTTCTCCCTAACATAAATTACTTTTAGAATTTTTATTTTCTTTCTTTTTAATTTATGATGTGGTCCTTTAAACTAATTTAGGCTTTTGTCTTTGTTACACTTACTAAGAAATAATTTTAATGTTGTTTTTTGGCCTGTAGCAACTTTTGTTATATTAATTATACAAACTCAGTTAATTTTCTTTTAGATCTTTTCAAAAAATTATAATTTTTTGTTGGCAAATTTTCCATTTTTTTTTTTGGCCTCCCAAAAATGTGTAAAAAATTCACCAGAATTCAATTTGTATTTAAATTTAAGCCCAAAAAAGCTTAACAGAAAAACGTGTTGACATGACAAGATATTAAGGCAAAAGAGATTACAGTAGTGAAATAAAAAAGAGAAAATTTTTGTTAAACTTTTCTTTTTAGATATTTGGTTCTATTTTTTGAAACTTTATTGTTTTAGAGGATTTGTCATTAATTTTGCTGTTGTTTCTTATTGAAATCCCTCCTCTAATGAGGTGTTTATTTGTGTCATGTCATCAGCACAATCGATGACAAACAATTGTAAAAGTATGTAATTTTTGTTGTTTAAACATCAGACAGAGAGACGCCCTGGAGTTTTGTTGCTCAAATTGCTTTTTACGCTTCACAGTAATTTGTATAGTCTGGTTTTGTGTAGACTTCCTTAGGAGAAGGTAGGAGTTTGAATTAGGGATTATTGTAGGCCGGATGATTCCCAGCAGTTCTAGGAGACTGTCTCGAACTTGTAAACTAATTTTCTTAAAACTGCAATAGATTACTTCTGGTTGGTAAAATAACTGCCTTCCAAAGTGCAGTTTAAAATAAAACTTTAAAGTGACTACTTTCTAGATTACTTAGAGACACTTAAGTGACAATTGACTTCACGCTAGGTTACCAGGGATGTATAAAGTAACCAGTTGACTTATCTGTGCACTACAAAGAGCACATACGTGTCAAATATCTCAAAATATATAAATTGGAGTTGAAAATCCCCTTCTTATTAAATTTGTTTAAACTGTGCTTACCTCAAATGTTTATGGCATAATTTTTAACATACTGGCTTGATTTCCTATTTTTCATTCTGATTACATGAACTTGGCAGCCAAGTAATTACATTTTCTTACCACAATTGCAACCATTAGTTCAAGGAAAAGAAAATAGAAAAAAACTTTGACAATCTTTTTACCTGTAATTGTTTTGTAATTTTATTGAAGTGAACTGTTTAAAACAATAGACAATATTCTAGCCATAGACAAACATAGAAAGGAAACTAGTAAAAAAACTAAAACAATAAAAATTACTCAAAATAATCACATATTTCATAGAGCTTTTTACTAATACATTGTCACCACTTAGGTTTTTGATAACTGAGTTAGGTTTTCGAGAGGAGAGTTTCCAATCTATGTGTATTTCTCTATGATTCTTCTATATAACTGAAAACTTAATATTTCTTGACATTTTAAAATTTTTGCTAATAAATTATTTAATAATAAAAATGTAAGTATCTTTGCTATGACATTTTGTAAGACACTTTTTGCTACTTTCTTGTCAATATATTTATTTTATAACATTTTTCTCCTACTTTTTTCGGGGGGCAGCAGAGTATGAGTTACAACAAAATCAATTTATCATTTTGATTGGCATTAAGATAAATATTTTGCTAAATTGCTGAGGATTACAGAAAAATAGAAAAGAGGAAATATTATTAAAGTGCTGTTGGAAAAGTTCTTTTAGTGTATCATTGATATTAAAGTCACAATATAAAGGTTAACAAAACAAACCAAATTCACATATGATGATAAGTCTCACTAGTCCCCTTAGATTCCCTAAATAGTAACTATAGAAATACTACTTGCTATTCTTTGAATTTATTTCAAAAATACCAGCATTTTTCAAGTTCTGCAATTAACCTTTTCACTTCATTCATTTCCCAATTAATTTTTGGCTTTCATAGTTTGTTATAGGCTTCATTTGATCATCTCTGCTGCTGTCCAAACTGAGTTGAACAAATTTGAATAAATACCAATATAGACTATGTGCATAGAAAGACACTGGGAATTTCATTTTATTCCATTGGCATCTCAATTTGGAATAAATTCAATTTTCCTACACACGTATGCAGCGATACAAATTCAAATAGGCTGTCTATATTAAGCCATACATAGAGGTAGCTGTTGAGAATTCATGCAAATAGAAAGTTTAATAGATACCAAATGGTTGCCAGGTAAAAATCATGAAATCTATGAATTTGATGGCATCAAAAGAAGTCAGTATTAAAAAAAGAAAACAGGAAGTGCATATCTATAGCCACTGTGGAATGTATTATGTCGTGATTCCATGACTAGACTATGACTAGACTATGACTAGACTATGACTAGACTATGACTAGACTATGACTAGACTATGACTAGACTATGACTAGACTATGACTAGACTATGACTAGACTATGACTAGACTATGACTAGACTATGACTAGACTATGACTAGACTATGACTAGACTATGACTAGACTATGACTAGACTATGACTAGACTATGACTAGACTATGACTAGACTATGACTAGACTATGACTAGACTATGACTAGACTATGACTAGACTATGACTAGACTATGACTAGACTATGACTAGACTATGACTAGACTATGACTAGACTATGACTAGACTATGACTAGACTATGACTAGACTATGACTAGACTATGACTAGACTATGACTAGACTATGACTAGACTATGACTAGACTATGACTAGACTATGACTAGACTATGACTAGACTATGACTAGACTATGACTAGACTATGACTAGACTATGACTAGACTATGACTAGACTATGACTAGACTATGACTAGACTATGACTAGACTATGACTAGACTATGACTAGACTATGACTAGACTATGACTAGACTATGACTAGACTATGACTAGACTATGACTAGACTATGACTAGACTATGACTAGACTATGACTAGACTATGACTAGACTATGACTAGACTATGACTAGACTATGACTAGACTATGACTAGACTATGACTAGACTATGACTAGACTATGACTAGACTATGACTAGACTATGACTAGACTATGACTAGACTATGACTAGACTATGACTAGACTATGACTAGACTATGACTAGACTATGACTAGACTATGACTAGACTATGACTAGACTATGACTAGACTATGACTAGACTATGACTAGACTATGACTAGACTATGACTAGACTATGACTAGACTATGACTAGACTATGACTAGACTATGACTAGACTATGACTAGACTATGACTAGACTATGACTAGACTATGACTAGACTATGACTAGACTATGACTAGACTATGACTAGACTATGACTAGACTATGACTAGACTATGACTAGACTATGACTAGACTATGACTAGACTATGACTAGACTATGACTAGACTATGACTAGACTATGACTAGACTATGACTAGACTATGACTAGACTATGACTAGACTATGACTAGACTATGACTAGACTATGACTAGACTATGACTAGACTATGACTAGACTATGACTAGACTATGACTAGACTATGACTAGACTATGACTAGACTATGACTAGACTATGACTAGACTATGACTAGACTATGACTAGACTATGACTAGACTATGACTAGACTATGACTAGACTATGACTAGACTATGACTAGACTATGACTAGACTATGACTAGACTATGACTAGACTATGACTAGACTATGACTAGACTATGACTAGACTATGACTAGACTATGACTAGACTATGACTAGACTATGACTAGACTATGACTAGACTATGACTAGACTATGACTAGACTATGACTAGACTATGACTAGACTATGACTAGACTATGACTAGACTATGACTAGACTATGACTAGACTATGACTAGACTATGACTAGACTATGACTAGACTATGACTAGACTATGACTAGACTATGACTAGACTATGACTAGACTATGACTAGACTATGACTAGACTATGACTAGACTATGACTAGACTATGACTAGACTATGACTAGACTATGACTAGACTATGACTAGACTATGACTAGACTATGACTAGACTATGACTAGACTATGACTAGACTATGACTAGACTATGACTAGACTATGACTAGACTATGACTAGACTATGACTAGACTATGACTAGACTATGACTAGACTATGACTAGACTATGACTAGACTATGACTAGACTATGACTAGACTATGACTAGACTATGACTAGACTATGACTAGACTATGACTAGACTATGACTAGACTATGACTAGACTATGACTAGACTATGACTAGACTATGACTAGACTATGACTAGACTATGACTAGACTATGACTAGACTATGACTAGACTATGACTAGACTATGACTAGACTATGACTAGACTATGACTAGACTATGACTAGACTATGACTAGACTATGACTAGACTATGACTAGACTATGACTAGACTATGACTAGACTATGACTAGACTATGACTAGACTATGACTAGACTATGACTAGACTATGACTAGACTATGACTAGACTATGACTAGACTATGACTAGACTATGACTAGACTATGACTAGACTATGACTAGACTATGACTAGACTATGACTAGACTATGACTAGACTATGACTAGACTATGACTAGACTATGACTAGACTATGACTAGACTATGACTAGACTATGACTAGACTATGACTAGACTATGACTAGACTATGACTAGACTATGACTAGACTATGACTAGACTATGACTAGACTATGACTAGACTATGACTAGACTATGACTAGACTATGACTAGACTATGACTAGACTATGACTAGACTATGACTAGACTATGACTAGACTATGACTAGACTATGACTAGACTATGACTAGACTATGACTAGACTATGACTAGACTATGACTAGACTATGACTAGACTATGACTAGACTATGACTAGACTATGACTAGACTATGACTAGACTATGACTAGACTATGACTAGACTATGACTAGACTATGACTAGACTATGACTAGACTATGACTAGACTATGACTAGACTATGACTAGACTATGACTAGACTATGACTAGACTATGACTAGACTATGACTAGACTATGACTAGACTATGACTAGACTATGACTAGACTATGACTAGACTATGACTAGACTATGACTAGACTATGACTAGACTATGACTAGACTATGACTAGACTATGACTAGACTATGACTAGACTATGACTAGACTATGACTAGACTATGACTAGACTATGACTAGACTATGACTAGACTATGACTAGACTATGACTAGACTATGACTAGACTATGACTAGACTATGACTAGACTATGACTAGACTATGACTAGACTATGACTAGACTATGACTAGACTATGACTAGACTATGACTAGACTATGACTAGACTATGACTAGACTATGACTAGACTATGACTAGACTATGACTAGACTATGACTAGACTATGACTAGACTATGACTAGACTATGACTAGACTATGACTAGACTATGACTAGACTATGACTAGACTATGACTAGACTATGACTAGACTATGACTAGACTATGACTAGACTATGACTAGACTATGACTAGACTATGACTAGACTATGACTAGACTATGACTAGACTATGACTAGACTATGACTAGACTATGACTAGACTATGACTAGACTATGACTAGACTATGACTAGACTATGACTAGACTATGACTAGACTATGACTAGACTATGACTAGACTATGACTAGACTATGACTAGACTATGACTAGACTATGACTAGACTATGACTAGACTATGACTAGACTATGACTAGACTATGACTAGACTATGACTAGACTATGACTAGACTATGACTAGACTATGACTAGACTATGACTAGACTATGACTAGACTATGACTAGACTATGACTAGACTATGACTAGACTATGACTAGACTATGACTAGACTATGACTAGACTATGACTAGACTATGACTAGACTATGACTAGACTATGACTAGACTATGACTAGACTATGACTAGACTATGACTAGACTATGACTAGACTATGACTAGACTATGACTAGACTATGACTAGACTATGACTAGACTATGACTAGACTATGACTAGACTATGACTAGACTATGACTAGACTATGACTAGACTATGACTAGACTATGACTAGACTATGACTAGACTATGACTAGACTATGACTAGACTATGACTAGACTATGACTAGACTATGACTAGACTATGACTAGACTATGACTAGACTATGACTAGACTATGACTAGACTATGACTAGACTATGACTAGACTATGACTAGACTATGACTAGACTATGACTAGACTATGACTAGACTATGACTAGACTATGACTAGACTATGACTAGACTATGACTAGACTATGACTAGACTATGACTAGACTATGACTAGACTATGACTAGACTATGACTAGACTATGACTAGACTATGACTAGACTATGACTAGACTATGACTAGACTATGACTAGACTATGACTAGACTATGACTAGACTATGACTAGACTATGACTAGACTATGACTAGACTATGACTAGACTATGACTAGACTATGACTAGACTATGACTAGACTATGACTAGACTATGACTAGACTATGACTAGACTATGACTAGACTATGACTAGACTATGACTAGACTATGACTAGACTATGACTAGACTATGACTAGACTATGACTAGACTATGACTAGACTATGACTAGACTATGACTAGACTATGACTAGACTATGACTAGACTATGACTAGACTATGACTAGACTATGACTAGACTATGACTAGACTATGACTAGACTATGACTAGACTATGACTAGACTATGACTAGACTATGACTAGACTATGACTAGACTATGACTAGACTATGACTAGACTATGACTAGACTATGACTAGACTATGACTAGACTATGACTAGACTATGACTAGACTATGACTAGACTATGACTAGACTATGACTAGACTATGACTAGACTATGACTAGACTATGACTAGACTATGACTAGACTATGACTAGACTATGACTAGACTATGACTAGACTATGACTAGACTATGACTAGACTATGACTAGACTATGACTAGACTATGACTAGACTATGACTAGACTATGACTAGACTATGACTAGACTATGACTAGACTATGACTAGACTATGACTAGACTATGACTAGACTATGACTAGACTATGACTAGACTATGACTAGACTATGACTAGACTATGACTAGACTATGACTAGACTATGACTAGACTATGACTAGACTATGACTAGACTATGACTAGACTATGACTAGACTATGACTAGACTATGACTAGACTATGACTAGACTATGACTAGACTATGACTAGACTATGACTAGACTATGACTAGACTATGACTAGACTATGACTAGACTATGACTAGACTATGACTAGACTATGACTAGACTATGACTAGACTATGACTAGACTATGACTAGACTATGACTAGACTATGACTAGACTATGACTAGACTATGACTAGACTATGACTAGACTATGACTAGACTATGACTAGACTATGACTAGACTATGACTAGACTATGACTAGACTATGACTAGACTATGACTAGACTATGACTAGACTATGACTAGACTATGACTAGACTATGACTAGACTATGACTAGACTATGACTAGACTATGACTAGACTATGACTAGACTATGACTAGACTATGACTAGACTATGACTAGACTATGACTAGACTATGACTAGACTATGACTAGACTATGACTAGACTATGACTAGACTATGACTAGACTATGACTAGACTATGACTAGACTATGACTAGACTATGACTAGACTATGACTAGACTATGACTAGACTATGACTAGACTATGACTAGACTATGACTAGACTATGACTAGACTATGACTAGACTATGACTAGACTATGACTAGACTATGACTAGACTATGACTAGACTATGACTAGACTATGACTAGACTATGACTAGACTATGACTAGACTATGACTAGACTATGACTAGACTATGACTAGACTATGACTAGACTATGACTAGACTATGACTAGACTATGACTAGACTATGACTAGACTATGACTAGACTATGACTAGACTATGACTAGACTATGACTAGACTATGACTAGACTATGACTAGACTATGACTAGACTATGACTAGACTATGACTAGACTATGACTAGACTATGACTAGACTATGACTAGACTATGACTAGACTATGACTAGACTATGACTAGACTATGACTAGACTATGACTAGACTATGACTAGACTATGACTAGACTATGACTAGACTATGACTAGACTATGACTAGACTATGACTAGACTATGACTAGACTATGACTAGACTATGACTAGACTATGACTAGACTATGACTAGACTATGACTAGACTATGACTAGACTATGACTAGACTATGACTAGACTATGACTAGACTATGACTAGACTATGACTAGACTATGACTAGACTATGACTAGACTATGACTAGACTATGACTAGACTATGACTAGACTATGACTAGACTATGACTAGACTATGACTAGACTATGACTAGACTATGACTAGACTATGACTATGACTAGACTATGACTAGACTATGACTAGACTATGACTAGACTATGACTATGACTAGACTATGACTAGACTATGACTAGACTATGACTAGACTATGACTAGACTATGACTAGACTATGACTAGACTATGACTAGACTATGACTAGACTATGACTAGACTATGACTAGACTATGACTAGACTATGACTAGACTATGACTAGACTATGACTAGACTATGACTAGACTATGACTAGACTATGACTAGACTATGACTAGACTATGACTAGACTATGACTAGACTATGACTAGACTATGACTAGACTATGACTAGACTATGACTAGACTATGACTAGACTATGACTAGACTATGACTAGACTATGACTAGACTATGACTAGACTATGACTAGACTATGACTAGACTATGACTAGACTATGACTAGACTATGACTAGACTATGACTAGACTATGACTAGACTATGACTAGACTATGACTAGACTATGACTAGACTATGACTAGACTATGACTAGACTATGACTAGAAAAAGAGTTATGTATCAGAGTATTTTTCGTATCAGTGTACTTATTTCTATAATCTTTACTATGTGTATACAGCAGCACAAAATAAATAAAATCACATAAGGGAATTTAATAATGATAAATATAATTTGCATAAATTTGCAAATATTTATCCTTACATACATTTATCTCTAGACATATGTACATTGTACACTGTAACATTAATTTAATAAATTCATATACATACATACGATACACAGCACAAAAAGGATAATTCTAGTGTTTGACAATAGAAGAATGTTTTCTTTACACTCGTAGGAGTAAGTAAAACTGTCAGTCATGTGCTGTTAATGTGTGGTTTGAAACTATAACTGTAATTAGGAGAGTGTATATTGCATAGAGTATGATACATATTAATGAAATAATTAAAATATTGTACATTTGTACATAATGAGACAAGGTTTAATATAATATTAACATTGCATTTATGTAGAGAATTTAATTAAATTAAGTTATTAAGCAAATGTATAGGATTTTTTTAATATAAAATAAAATTTATCTAGAAAATTTGTATTCCCTTGTGATGTATTTAGATTTTTAGTTTAAATTAACTAGAAAAATTAATTTTTTATGCTTTAAATGATGTAAACAATGTAAATTAATGGAAAATTGAAGTAAATTACACATTTTATAAAAACTTAAGAGTTTTCCTATGCTTTACATTATGTAAACGATGCGAATTTATGGAAAATTAAAGTAAATTACAAATTACTTGTAAATAAATTAAAATTAGCCCAAAATTCTGGAAAATTTAAAAGTTTTTTTAATATTTTATGTTATGTAAACAACGTAATTTATAAAAAAATTAAATTACTTAGAAAAATGTAAAAATTAGCACAAATTTCTTTAACATTTAAAGGTATTCGTATTCTTTACAGTATGTAAACAATGTAAAATTTAAAAAAAAATCAGGGTGTAATAAACATACCGAAAAAAATCAAAAAAAAAATACAAATTTCTAAGAAAAAGACGAAATTGTCTAAAAGTTAAAGAAAATGTAAAAGTTTTTCCATTCTTTACATTATGTAAACAATGTAAAATTAAAACAAATTTATGTAAATATCGTATTTTTTGTTAAAATTATCTCAAATTTCATTCAATTTTTTTATTTTTTCAATTCTTTACATAATGTAAACAATGTAAAATTGAAAAACTCAAAGTAAATTAAAACTTTCTTCTAAATAAGTAACAATTTTAACTAATTTCATTGAAATTTCAGTATTATACAATTCTTTACATTATGTCAAGAATGTAAGATTTAAGGAAAATTGAAGTAAATTAAAAATTACTTATAAACAAGTTATAGTTAGCTCAAATTTCATAAAAATTTTATTGTTTTTCAATTCTTTACATTATGTCAACAATGTAAAATTTAAAAAATCAAAGTAAATTAAAACTTTCTTCTAAATAAGTAACAAATTTAACTAATTTCATTGTAATTTCAGTATTATACAATTCTTTACATTATGTCAAGAATGTAAAATTTAAGGAAAATTAATTAAATTACATATTGCTTAGAAATAAGTGAAAATTATTCCAAATTTCATGAAAATTGTACAGTTTTTTTTATTCTTTACATTATGTCAACAATGTAAAATTGAAAAAATCAAAGTAAATTAAAACTTTCTTCTAAATAAGTAACAAATTTAACTAATTTCATTGAAATTTCAGTATTATACAATTCTTTACATTATGTCAAGAATGTAAAATTTAGGGAAAATTTAAGTAAATTAAAAATTACTTATAAATAAGTTATAGTTAGCTCAAATTTCATAAAAATTTTATTGTTTTTCAATTCTTTACATTATGTCAACAATGTAAAATTTAAAAAATCAAAGTAAATTAAAACTATCTTCTAAATAAGTAAAAAAATTAATTAAATTCATTGAAATTTCTGTATTATACAATTCTTTACCTTATGTCAAGAATGTAAAATTTAAGGAAAATTAATTAAATTACATATTGTATAGAAATATGTGAAGATTATCCCAAATTTCATGAAAATTGTACAGTTTTTTTATTCTTTACATTATGTAAACAATGTAAAATTAACAAAAATCAAAGTAAATTAAAACTATCTTCTAAATAAGTAAAAAAATGTAACTAATTTCATTGAAATTTCAGTATTATACAATTCTTTACATTATGTCTAGAATGTAAAATTTAAGGAAAATTGAAGTAAATTAAAAATTACATATAAGTAAGTTAAAATTAGCTCAAATTTCATAAAACTTTTATTGTTTTTCAATTCTTTACATTATGTCAACAATGTAAAATTTAAAAAATCAAAGTAAATTAAAACTTTCTTCTAAATAAGTAACAAATTTAACTGTTTTTTTTAAATTTCAGTATTATACAATTCTTTACATTATGTCAAGAATGTAAAATTTAAGGAAAAATTAAGTAAATTACACATTGCTTAGAAATGAAAATTATAAAAATTTCATGAAAATTTTACATTTTTTTCATTCTTTACATAATGTAAACAATGTAAAATTGAAAAAATCAAAGTAAATTAAAAATTTCTTCTCAATAAGAGAAAAATTTAACTAAATTCATTGAAATTTCTGTATTATACAATTCTTTACATTATGTCAAGAATGTAAAATTTAAGGAAAATTAAAGTAAATTACATATTGTTTAGAAATATATGAAAATAATGCCAAATTTCATAAAAATTTAATAGTTTTTCAATTCTTTACATTATGTCAACAATGTAAAATTTAAAAAATCAAAGTAAATTAAAAATGTCTTCTAAATAAGTAAAAAATTTAACTAACTTCATTGAGATTTCAGTATTATACAATTCTTTACATTATGTCAAGAACGTAAAATTTAAGAAAAATTAAAGTAAATTTCAAATTGCTTAGAAATATACGAAAATTATCTTAACTTTCATGAAAATTGTAAATTTTTTCCATTCTTTACACAATGTAAACAATGTAAAATTGAAAAAATCAAAGTAAATTAAAACTTTCTTCTAAATAAGTAACAAATTTAACTAATTTCATTGAAATTTCTGTATTATACAATTCTTTACATTATGTCAAGAATGTAAAATTTAAGGAAAATTGAAGTAAATTACACATTGCTTAGAAATATATGAAAATTATAAAAATTTCATGAAAATTGTACATTTTTTTCATTCTTTACATAATGTAAACAATGTAAAATTAACAAAATTCAAAGTAAATTAAAACTATCTTCTAAATAAGTAAAAAAATGTAACTAATTTCATTGAAATTTCAGTATTATACAATTCTTCACATTATGTAAACAATGTAAAATTTATAAAAAATTCAAGTAAATTTAAAATTTCTTATAAATATGTTCAAATTATCGAAAATTTCATAAAAATTTAATAATTTTTCAATTTTTTACATTATGTAAACAATGTAAAATTTAAAAACTCAAAGTAAATTAAAACTTTCTTCTAAATAAGTAACAAATTTAACTAATTTCATTGAAATTTCAGTATTATACAATTCTTTACATTATGTCAACAATGTAAAATTTAAGAAAAATTTAAGTAAATTACAAATTGTTTAAAAATATATGAAAATTATATAAAACTTCATGAAAACTGTGCAGTTTTTCTATTCTTTACATTATGTCAACAATGTAAAATTTAGGAAAATAAAAAAAAAATATTATTTACATCATGTAAATTAAGATTTAATTACAAATTTTACCTTTTGGATAAAAAGCTTACAGATTTCCAATTGTTCAACCAAAGTTTACTTTACACAGAATATCCTAAATTGAAATTTTGCAATCTTTATATGTTTTTCATAAACAAAATATCGAAATCTTTCTTTAAATTTGTCCCCTCTCCCTTAAAAATCAAACCGAATCCAACCCTTACCTACCAACCAGCCCTATACCTTCTGTTAGTCACGTATATTTGGAGTAAATAAAATATTGACATAGAATAGATTTTACCATTGTTAAATAAAACAATAAAATAATGATGAAGGCATGTATAGCATTCCCATTGTTATAAAATGGATTTTTTTGCCCTTTTTAAATATATTTTTTGTTTCATTGAATATAGTCTATTGTTTTGCAATGAAAATCTGGAATAAAAATTATTAAATAAAATAAAGCAGAAAAATGCTCAAAAAAAAAACAATAAAAATATTGTATTTATAGACCAGTTAATATTAAACAGTGCAACCAGAAAGCTAAACGGAAACTTATTTAGAAAAAAAAACTAAAGAATTAAAAACAAACTCTCAAATTTATCATCATATTGCTGCCTCCCTGTTTATATTTGCCCAGAATTTTAATAATATTCTAAAAGCTTATCCTTTTTTATATTAATACTGAAAATTTTATTACGATCGCCTTAGTATTTTAAAAGTTTTAATTATTTCTCTTAGTTAGTCTCACTGTGTTTTATTTTTAAAATACGATTTCATTGAAACATTTTCCAAAATGGAGCATCAAATAATAACGGAAACCTCTCTCACTCTACATACACACACACTAGCTCTTACAAGCATGTGTGTATGGTGGTTCATTGAGTATCGTGGGAGTGGGGAGAGTAAAATATTTATGTTGTTATTGTTGTTGTTGCTAGTACTCGAAATAACAGGAAAAATAATAAACGGAAATAAAATGCTGCAAGATAACATTAACAATAACAACTAACAAACACACATTCATTCACTCAAGCAAAAAAACAACAAGAACAACAACAACATTGAAATAAACAAAAGAAAAATGGAGCAAAATATCAAGCTGTTTAAATATTTACAGAGAAAATGTGAACAGCTAAACAAAAGGATGCAGAAAAACAAAAAAAAAACAGAAATAGAAAAATATAGAAATGTGAACAAGTGTTAACAGTATTAGGAAAAAATAATAGGTACCTCTATAAATTAAGGTAAATTGTACCTATTTATTATGAACTTCTGAAATCTGGCCAGTGCATTACTGGGAACCTGTACAGAACACAACTGTACCACATATTCCAATACCCGATAAAAAGTATTTAGAAAGAAGTGGTTGGGAAGTTTTTCCTCACCCGCCTTATAGTCCAGATCTTGCCCTGCCCGATTACAATTTGATTCTGTTAATATATTTGTCAAGATTTAGCATTAATTATTGTAATTAAGTGCTTTACCTCTTTCCCCCAGTACTTTTTGTTAAATTTGATTAAAATTTTTAAAATGGTACATGATGGCGTATGATTGTTATCAATTAAGACTGATAATGATATTTTCGGTTAAAACAGCAGCATTTTAAAGGATAATTCAACAGTTTTGAATGAAAATTAAAGCCAAGACTTTAGGGTAATAGAAATTAGGGCTACTTACCAAAAAAAATCAATGTAAAATTGACATAAGCATGTTTTAATGTTAGAATTTATTTAGACTTTTTAAAAAAAATTAATATTTTTGAATTTTTCTTTTATACATTTAATTTTGTTGAGTTGTTTATAAAGATTTAATTCTAATTATAGTGATTTTCTTCTAGATATCTATATATTCCCTATAAATTTATTAAAATCTTTGAAATGGTACACCAAGACGTATGAGTATTATTAAATAAGAAGTATATTGATATTTTTGGTTAAAACAGCACCATTTTAAAGGATAATTCAACAGTTTTAAATGAAAATGAAAGCTAAGACTTTAAGGTAATTGAAATTAAGGCAACTTTCATAAAAAAATCGATGTAAAATTGACATAAGCATGTTTTAATGTTAGAATTTATTTAGACTTTTTAAAAAAATTTAATATTTTTGAATTTTTCTTTTATACATTTAATTTTGTTGAGTTGTTTATAAAGATTTAATTCTAATTATTGTAATTATAGTGATTTTCTTCTATATATCTTTATGTTTCGTATAAATTTATTAAAATCTTTAAAATGGTACACCCAGACGTATGAGTATTATTAATTAAGGAGTATTTTCACATTTTTAGCTAAAACTGCTCAATTTTAAGTTATAACTAAACAGTTTTTGAATGAAAATTAAAGCTTAGGCTTAAAGCTAATAAAAATAAAGACAATTCGCTTTAAAATATTTAAGGAAAATTCACCTGAGCTAAATGAAAACATAAAACTAATTTAAGATGTTGCTGAATTATTTCTTGTTTTAATATTACTATAGTAACTTATCTTATATAAAACATAAAAATAATAACATAATTACAGTTTCTTTTAAGTTAGCTCCTCACTGTTCTAGTAAGTCTATATGAGTTTAAGTTTCCATGAAAAGCCATGTAAAGAAATCTAAAGCCTATGTAGAATGTATCAACTTTTATTTATTCTGTTGTGTGTTTTTTTTTTGCAAAGAATCCTTAGGCAATATTTAATGCAGTAAAATTTTAACCTTGATCTCTTTATACAGTTACAGATAC
>NW_027052656.1:0-33537 GCF_958450345.1 Calliphora vicina
AACTTAAGTAGCTAGTATAAATAGTACCCGATATATATGCGGGTATATCGGACATTTTTCGAAAAATGTTAGCAAAATTACCCCAGTTTTTAACGACTTCATATAAATCGCAATTCTAAAGGCCCCTAAAGTGCTAGGAAGCTAAATTTTTTATATTTGGATTGCATGAGATTGTAGCTTTCTAACAAGGTATAACTTAAGTAGCTAGCATAAACAGTACCCGATATATATGCGGGTATATCGGACATTTTTCGAAAAATGTCCCAAAATTACCCCAGTTTTTAACGACTTCATATAAATCGCAATTCTAAAGGCCCCTAAACAGCTAGAAAGCTAATTTTTTTATATTTGGATTGCATGAGATTGTCGCTTTCTAACAAGGTATAACTTAAGTAGCTGTATATATGCGGGTACCGGATATATATGCGGGTATATCGGACATTTTTCGAAAAATGTCCCAAAATTACCCCAGTTTTTTACGACTTCATATAAATTTTTTATATTTGGATGGCATGAGATTGTAGCTTTCTAACAAGGTATAACTTAAGTAGCTAGCATAAACAGTACCCGATATATATGCGGGTATATCGGACATTTTTCGAAAAATGTCCCAAAATTACCCCAGTTTTTAACGACTTCCTATAAATCGCAATTCTAAAGGCCCCTAAAGTGCTAGGAAGCTAATTTTTTTATATTTGGATTGCATGAGATTGTCGCTTTCTAACAAGGTATAACTTAAGTAGCTAGCATAAACAGTACCGGATATATATACGGGTATATCGGACATTTTTCGAAAAATGTCCCAAAATTACCCCAGTTTTTTACGACTTCATATAAATCGCAATTCTAAAGGCCCCTAAACAGCTAGAAAGCTAAATTTTTTATATTTGGATTGCATGAGATTGTAGCTTTCTAACAAGGTATAACTTAAGTAGCTAGCATAAATAGTACCCGATATATATGCGGGTATATCGGACATTTGGATTGCATGAGATTGTCGCTTTCTAACAAGGTATAACTTAAGTAGCTAGCATAAACAATACCGGATATATATGCGGGTATATCGGACATTTTTCGAAAAATGTCCCAAAATTACCCCAGTTTTTAACGACTTCATATAAATCGCAATTCTAAAGGCCCCTAAACAGCTAGAAAGCTAAATTTTTTATATTTGGATTGCATGAGATTGTAGCTTTCTAACAAGGTATAACTTAAGTAGCTAGCATAAATAGTACCCGATATATATGCGGGTATATCGGACATTTTTCGAAAAATGTTACAAAATTACCCCAGTTTTTAACGACTTCATATAAATCGCAATTCTAAAGGCCCCTAAAGTGCTAGGAAGCTAAATTTTTTATATTTGGATGGCATGAGATTGTAGCTTTCTAACAAGGTATAACTTAAGTAGCTAGCATAAACAGTACCCGATATATATGCGGGTATATCGGACATTTTTCGAAAAATGTCCCAAAATTACCCCAGTTTTTAACGACTTCCTATAAATCGCAATTCTAAAGGCCCCTAAAGTGCTAGGAAGCTAATTTTTTTATATTTGGATTGCATGAGATTGTCGCTTTCTAACAAGGTATAACTTAAGTAGCTAGCATAAACAGTACCGGATATATATACGGGTATATCGGACATTTTTCGAAAAATGTCCCAAAATTACCCCAGTTTTTTACGACTTCATATAAATCGCAATTCTAAAGGCCCCTAAACAGCTAGAAAGCTAAATTTTTTATATTTGGATTGCATGAGATTGTAGCTTTCTAACAAGGTATAACTTAAGTAGCTAGCATAAATAGTACCCGATATATATGCGGGTATATCGGACATTTGGATTGCATGAGATTGTCGCTTTCTAACAAGGTATAACTTAAGTAGCTAGCATAAACAATACCGGATATATATGCGGGTATATCGGACATTTTTCGAAAAATGTCCCAAAATTACCCCAGTTTTTAACGACTTCATATAAATCGCAATTCTAAAGGCCCCTAAACAGCTAGAAAGCTAAATTTTTTATATTTGGATTGCATGAGATTGTAGCTTTCTAACAAGGTATAACTTAAGTAGCTAGCATAAATAGTACCCGATATATATGCGGGTATATCGGACATTTTTCGAAAAATGTTACAAAATTACCCCAGTTTTTAACGACTTCATATAAATCGCAATTCTAAAGGCCCCTAAAGTGCTAGGAAGCTAAATTTTTTATATTTGGATGGCATGAGATTGTAGCTTTCTAACAAGGTATAACTTAAGTAGCTAGCATAAACAGTACCCGATATATATGCGGGTATATCGGACATTTTTCGAAAAATGTCCCAAAATTACCCCAGTTTTTAACGACTTCCTATAAATCGCAATTCTAAAGGCCCCTAAAGTGCTAGGAAGCTAATTTTTTTATATTTGGATTGCATGAGATTGTCGCTTTCTAACAAGGTATAACTTAAGTAGCTAGTATAAATAGTACCCGATATATATGCGGGTATATCGGACATTTTTCGAAAAATGTTACAAAATTACCCCAGTTTTTAACGACTTCATATAAATCGCAATTCTAAAGGCCCCTAAAGTGCTAGGAAGCTAAATTTTTTATATTTGGATTGCATGAGATTGTAGCTTTCTAACAAGATATAACTTAAGTAGCTAGTATAAATAGTACCCGATATATATGCGGGTATATCGGACATTTTTCGAAAAATGTTACAAAATTACCCCAGTTTTTAACGACTTCATATAAATCGCAATTCTAAAGGCCCCTAAAGTGCTAGGAAGCTAAATTTTTTATATTTGGATTGCATGAGATTGTAGCTTTCTAACAAGGTATAACTTAAGTAGCTAGTATAAATAGTACCCGATATATATGCGGGTATATCGGACATTTTTCGAAAAATGTTACAAAATTACCCCAGTTTTTAACGACTTCATATAAATCGCAATTCTAAAGGCCCCTAAAGTGCTAGGAAGCTAAATTTTTTATATTTGGATTGCATGAGATTGTAGCTTTCTAACAAGGTATAACTTAAGTAGCTAGTATAAATAGTACCCGATATATATGCGGGTATATCGGACATTTTTCGAAAAATGTTACAAAATTACCCCAGTTTTTAACGACTTCATATAAATCGCAATTCTAAAGGCCCCTAAAGTGATAGGAAGCTAAATTTTTTATATTTGGATTGCATGAGATTGTCGCTTTCTAACAAGGTATAACTTAAGTAGCTAGTATAAATAGTACCGGATATATATGCGGGTATATCGGACATTTTTCGAAAAATGTCCCAAAATTACCCCAGTTTTTTTCGACTTCATATAAATCGCAATTCTAAAGGCCCCTAAAGTGATAGGAAGCTAAATTTTTTATATTTGGATTGCATGAGATTGTCGCTTTCTAACAAGGTATAACTTAAGTAGCTAGTATAAATAGTACCGGATATATATGCGGGTATATCGGACATTTTTCGAAAAATGTCCCAAAATTACCCCAGTTTTTTTCGACTTCATATAAATCGCAATTCTAAAGGCCCCTAAACAGCTAAAAAGCTAAATTTTTTATATTTGGATTGCATGAGATTGTAGCTTTCTAACAAGGTATAACTTAAGTAGCTAGCATAAATAGTACCCGATATATATGCGGGTATATCGGACATTTGGATTGCATGAGATTGTAGCTTTCTAACAAGGTATAACTTAAGTAGCTAGCATAAACAGTACCCGATATATATGCGGATATATCGGACATTTTTCGAAAAATGTCCCAAAATTACCCCAGTTTTTAACGACTTCCTATAAATCGCAATTCTAAAGGCCCCTAAAGTGATAGGAAGCTAAATTTTTTATATTTGGATGGCATGAGATTGTAGCTTTCTAACAAGGTATAACTTAAGTAGCTAGCATAAACAGTACCCGATATATATGCGGGTATATCGGACATTTTTCGAAAAATGTCCCAAAATTACCCCAGTTTTTAACGACTTCATATAAATCGCAATTCTAAAGGCCCCTAAACAGCTAGAAAGCTAATTTTTTTATATTTGGATTGCATGAGATTGTCGCTTTCTAACAAGGTATAACTTAAGTAGCTAGCATAAACAGTACCGGATATATATGCGGGTATATCGGACATTTTTCGAAAAATGTCCCAAAATTACCCCAGTTTTTAACGACTTCATATAAATCGCAATTCTAAAGGCCCCTAAAGTGCTAGGAAGCTAAATTTTTTATATTTGGATGGCATGAGATTGTAGCTTTCTAACAAGGTATAACTTAAGTAGCTAGCATAAACAGTACCCGATATATATGCGGGTATATCGGACATTTTTCGAAAAATGTCCCAAAATTACCCCAGTTTTTAACGACTTCCTATAAATCGCAATTCTAAAGGCCCCTAAAGTGCTAGGAAGCTAATTTTTTTATATTTGGATTGCATGAGATTGTCGCTTTCTAACAAGGTATAACTTAAGTAGCTAGTATAAATAGTACCCGATATATATGCGGGTATATCGGACATTTTTCGAAAAATGTTACAAAATTACCCCAGTTTTTAACGACTTCATATAAATCGCAATTCTAAAGGCCCCTAAAGTGCTAGGAAGCTAAATTTTTTATATTTGGATTGCATGAGATTGTAGCTTTCTAACAAGATATAACTTAAGTAGCTAGTATAAATAGTACCCGATATATATGCGGGTATATCGGACATTTTTCGAAAAATGTTACAAAATTACCCCAGTTTTTAACGACTTCATATAAATCGCAATTCTAAAGGCCCCTAAAGTGCTAGGAAGCTAAATTTTTTATATTTGGATTGCATGAGATTGTAGCTTTCTAACAAGGTATAACTTAAGTAGCTAGTATAAATAGTACCCGATATATATGCGGGTATATCGGACATTTTTCGAAAAATGTTACAAAATTACCCCAGTTTTTAACGACTTCATATAAATCGCAATTCTAAAGGCCCCTAAAGTGCTAGGAAGCTAAATTTTTTATATTTGGATTGCATGAGATTGTAGCTTTCTAACAAGATATAACTTAAGTAGCTAGTATAAATAGTACCCGATATATATGCGGGTATATCGGACATTTTTCGAAAAATGTTACAAAATTACCCCAGTTTTTAACGACTTCATATAAATCGCAATTCTAAAGGCCCCTAAAGTGCTAGGAAGCTAAATTTTTTATATTTGGATTGCATGAGATTGTAGCTTTCTAACAAGGTATAACTTAAGTAGCTAGTATAAATAGTACCCGATATATATGCGGGTATATCGGACATTTTTCGAAAAATGTTACAAAATTACCCCAGTTTTTAACGACTTCATATAAATCGCAATTCTAAAGGCCCCTAAAGTGATAGGAAGCTAAATTTTTTATATTTGGATTGCATGAGATTGTCGCTTTCTAACAAGGTATAACTTAAGTAGCTAGTATAAATAGTACCGGATATATATGCGGGTATATCGGACATTTTTCGAAAAATGTCCCAAAATTACCCCAGTTTTTTTCGACTTCATATAAATCGCAATTCTAAAGGCCCCTAAAGTGATAGGAAGCTAAATTTTTTATATTTGGATTGCATGAGATTGTCGCTTTCTAACAAGGTATAACTTAAGTAGCTAGTATAAATAGTACCGGATATATATGCGGGTATATCGGACATTTTTCGAAAAATGTCCCAAAATTACCCCAGTTTTTTTCGACTTCATATAAATCGCAATTCTAAAGGCCCCTAAACAGCTAAAAAGCTAAATTTTTTATATTTGGATTGCATGAGATTGTAGCTTTCTAACAAGGTATAACTTAAGTAGCTAGCATAAATAGTACCCGATATATATGCGGGTATATCGGACATTTGGATTGCATGAGATTGTAGCTTTCTAACAAGGTATAACTTAAGTAGCTAGCATAAACAGTACCCGATATATATGCGGATATATCGGACATTTTTCGAAAAATGTCCCAAAATTACCCCAGTTTTTAACGACTTCCTATAAATCGCAATTCTAAAGGCCCCTAAAGTGATAGGAAGCTAAATTTTTTATATTTGGATGGCATGAGATTGTAGCTTTCTAACAAGGTATAACTTAAGTAGCTAGCATAAACAGTACCCGATATATATGCGGGTATATCGGACATTTTTCGAAAAATGTCCCAAAATTACCCCAGTTTTTAACGACTTCATATAAATCGCAATTCTAAAGGCCCCTAAACAGCTAGAAAGCTAATTTTTTTATATTTGGATTGCATGAGATTGTCGCTTTCTAACAAGGTATAACTTAAGTAGCTAGCATAAACAGTACCGGATATATATGCGGGTATATCGGACATTTTTCGAAAAATGTCCCAAAATTACCCCAGTTTTTAACGACTTCATATAAATCGCAATTCTAAAGGCCCCTAAAGTGCTAGGAAGCTAAATTTTTTATATTTGGATGGCATGAGATTGTAGCTTTCTAACAAGGTATAACTTAAGTAGCTAGCATAAACAGTACCCGATATATATGCGGGTATATCGGACATTTTTCGAAAAATGTCCCAAAATTACCCCAGTTTTTAACGACTTCCTATAAATCGCAATTCTAAAGGCCCCTAAAGTGCTAGGAAGCTAATTTTTTTATATTTGGATTGCATGAGATTGTCGCTTTCTAACAAGGTATAACTTAAGTAGCTAGTATAAATAGTACCCGATATATATGCGGGTATATCGGACATTTTTCGAAAAATGTTACAAAATTACCCCAGTTTTTAACGACTTCATATAAATCGCAATTCTAAAGGCCCCTAAAGTGCTAGGAAGCTAAATTTTTTATATTTGGATTGCATGAGATTGTAGCTTTCTAACAAGATATAACTTAAGTAGCTAGTATAAATAGTACCCGATATATATGCGGGTATATCGGACATTTTTCGAAAAATGTTACAAAATTACCCCAGTTTTTAACGACTTCATATAAATCGCAATTCTAAAGGCCCCTAAAGTGCTAGGAAGCTAAATTTTTTGGATTGCATGAGATTGTCGCTTTCTAACAAGGTATAACTTAAGTAGCTAGTATAAATAGTACCCGATATATATGCGGGTATATCGGACATTTTTCGAAAAATGTTACAAAATTACCCCAGTTTTTAACGACTTCATATAAATCGCAATTCTAAAGGCCCCTAAAGTGCTAGGAAGCTAAATTTTTTATATTTGGATTGCATGAGATTGTAGCTTTCTAACAAGATATAACTTAAGTAGCTAGTATAAATAGTACCCGATATATATGCGGGTATATCGGACATTTTTCGAAAAATGTTACAAAATTACCCCAGTTTTTAACGACTTCATATAAATCGCAATTCTAAAGGCCCCTAAAGTGCTAGGAAGCTAAATTTTTTATATTTGGATTGCATGAGATTGTAGCTTTCTAACAAGGTATAACTTAAGTAGCTAGTATAAATAGTACCCGATATATATGCGGGTATATCGGACATTTTTCGAAAAATGTTACAAAATTACCCCAGTTTTTAACGACTTCATATAAATCGCAATTCTAAAGGCCCCTAAAGTGCTAGGAAGCTAAATTTTTTATATTTGGATTGCATGAGATTGTAGCTTTCTAACAAGATATAACTTAAGTAGCTAGTATAAATAGTACCCGATATATATGCGGGTATATCGGACATTTTTCGAAAAATGTTACAAAATTACCCCAGTTTTTAACGACTTCATATAAATCGCAATTCTAAAGGCCCCTAAAGTGCTAGGAAGCTAAATTTTTTATATTTGGATTGCATGAGATTGTAGCTTTCTAACAAGGTATAACTTAAGTAGCTAGTATAAATAGTACCCGATATATATGCGGGTATATCGGACATTTTTCGAAAAATGTTACAAAATTACCCCAGTTTTTAACGACTTCATATAAATCGCAATTCTAAAGGCCCCTAAAGTGATAGGAAGCTAAATTTTTTATATTTGGATTGCATGAGATTGTCGCTTTCTAACAAGGTATAACTTAAGTAGCTAGTATAAATAGTACCGGATATATATGCGGGTATATCGGACATTTTTCGAAAAATGTCCCAAAATTACCCCAGTTTTTTTCGACTTCATATAAATCGCAATTCTAAAGGCCCCTAAAGTGATAGGAAGCTAAATTTTTTATATTTGGATTGCATGAGATTGTCGCTTTCTAACAAGGTATAACTTAAGTAGCTAGTATAAATAGTACCGGATATATATGCGGGTATATCGGACATTTTTCGAAAAATGTCCCAAAATTACCCCAGTTTTTTTCGACTTCATATAAATCGCAATTCTAAAGGCCCCTAAACAGCTAAAAAGCTAAATTTTTTATATTTGGATTGCATGAGATTGTAGCTTTCTAACAAGGTATAACTTAAGTAGCTAGCATAAATAGTACCCGATATATATGCGGGTATATCGGACATTTGGATTGCATGAGATTGTAGCTTTCTAACAAGGTATAACTTAAGTAGCTAGCATAAACAGTACCCGATATATATGCGGATATATCGGACATTTTTCGAAAAATGTCCCAAAATTACCCCAGTTTTTAACGACTTCCTATAAATCGCAATTCTAAAGGCCCCTAAAGTGATAGGAAGCTAAATTTTTTATATTTGGATGGCATGAGATTGTAGCTTTCTAACAAGGTATAACTTAAGTAGCTAGCATAAACAGTACCCGATATATATGCGGGTATATCGGACATTTTTCGAAAAATGTCCCAAAATTACCCCAGTTTTTAACGACTTCATATAAATCGCAATTCTAAAGGCCCCTAAACAGCTAGAAAGCTAATTTTTTTATATTTGGATTGCATGAGATTGTCGCTTTCTAACAAGGTATAACTTAAGTAGCTAGCATAAACAGTACCGGATATATATGCGGGTATATCGGACATTTTTCGAAAAATGTCCCAAAATTACCCCAGTTTTTAACGACTTCATATAAATCGCAATTCTAAAGGCCCCTAAAGTGCTAGGAAGCTAAATTTTTTATATTTGGATGGCATGAGATTGTAGCTTTCTAACAAGGTATAACTTAAGTAGCTAGCATAAACAGTACCCGATATATATGCGGGTATATCGGACATTTTTCGAAAAATGTCCCAAAATTACCCCAGTTTTTAACGACTTCCTATAAATCGCAATTCTAAAGGCCCCTAAAGTGCTAGGAAGCTAATTTTTTTATATTTGGATTGCATGAGATTGTCGCTTTCTAACAAGGTATAACTTAAGTAGCTAGTATAAATAGTACCCGATATATATGCGGGTATATCGGACATTTTTCGAAAAATGTTACAAAATTACCCCAGTTTTTAACGACTTCATATAAATCGCAATTCTAAAGGCCCCTAAAGTGCTAGGAAGCTAAATTTTTTATATTTGGATTGCATGAGATTGTAGCTTTCTAACAAGATATAACTTAAGTAGCTAGTATAAATAGTACCCGATATATATGCGGGTATATCGGACATTTTTCGAAAAATGTTACAAAATTACCCCAGTTTTTAACGACTTCATATAAATCGCAATTCTAAAGGCCCCTAAAGTGCTAGGAAGCTAAATTTTTTATATTTGGATTGCATGAGATTGTAGCTTTCTAACAAGGTATAACTTAAGTAGCTAGTATAAATAGTACCCGATATATATGCGGGTATATCGGACATTTTTCGAAAAATGTTACAAAATTACCCCAGTTTTTAACGACTTCATATAAATCGCAATTCTAAAGGCCCCTAAAGTGCTAGGAAGCTAAATTTTTTATATTTGGATTGCATGAGATTGTAGCTTTCTAACAAGATATAACTTAAGTAGCTAGTATAAATAGTACCCGATATATATGCGGGTATATCGGACATTTTTCGAAAAATGTTACAAAATTACCCCTGTTTTTAACGACTTCATATAAATCGCAATTCTAAAGGCCCCTAAAGTGCTAGGAAGCTAAATTTTTTATATTTGGATTGCATGAGATTGTAGCTTTCTAACAAGGTATAACTTAAGTAGCTAGTATAAATAGTACCCGATATATATGCGGGTATATCGGACATTTTTCGAAAAATGTTACAAAATTACCCCAGTTTTTAACGACTTCATATAAATCGCAATTCTAAAGGCCCCTAAAGTGATAGGAAGCTAAATTTTTTATATTTGGATTGCATGAGATTGTCGCTTTCTAACAAGGTATAACTTAAGTAGCTAGTATAAATAGTACCGGATATATATGCGGGTATATCGGACATTTTTCGAAAAATGTCCCAAAATTACCCCAGTTTTTTTCGACTTCATATAAATCGCAATTCTAAAGGCCCCTAAAGTGATAGGAAGCTAAATTTTTTATATTTGGATTGCATGAGATTGTCGCTTTCTAACAAGGTATAACTTAAGTAGCTAGTATAAATAGTACCGGATATATATGCGGGTATATCGGACATTTTTCGAAAAATGTCCCAAAATTACCCCAGTTTTTTTCGACTTCATATAAATCGCAATTCTAAAGGCCCCTAAACAGCTAAAAAGCTAAATTTTTTATATTTGGATTGCATGAGATTGTAGCTTTCTAACAAGGTATAACTTAAGTAGCTAGCATAAATAGTACCCGATATATATGCGGGTATATCGGACATTTGGATTGCATGAGATTGTAGCTTTCTAACAAGGTATAACTTAAGTAGCTAGCATAAACAGTACCCGATATATATGCGGATATATCGGACATTTTTCGAAAAATGTCCCAAAATTACCCCAGTTTTTAACGACTTCCTATAAATCGCAATTCTAAAGGCCCCTAAAGTGATAGGAAGCTAAATTTTTTATATTTGGATGGCATGAGATTGTAGCTTTCTAACAAGGTATAACTTAAGTAGCTAGCATAAACAGTACCCGATATATATGCGGGTATATCGGACATTTTTCGAAAAATGTCCCAAAATTACCCCAGTTTTTAACGACTTCATATAAATCGCAATTCTAAAGGCCCCTAAACAGCTAGAAAGCTAATTTTTTTATATTTGGATTGCATGAGATTGTCGCTTTCTAACAAGGTATAACTTAAGTAGCTAGCATAAACAGTACCGGATATATATGCGGGTATATCGGACATTTTTCGAAAAATGTCCCAAAATTACCCCAGTTTTTAACGACTTCATATAAATCGCAATTCTAAAGGCCCCTAAAGTGCTAGGAAGCTAAATTTTTTATATTTGGATGGCATGAGATTGTAGCTTTCTAACAAGGTATAACTTAAGTAGCTAGCATAAACAGTACCCGATATATATGCGGGTATATCGGACATTTTTCGAAAAATGTCCCAAAATTACCCCAGTTTTTAACGACTTCATATAAATCGCAATTCTAAAGGCCCCTAAAGTGCTAGGAAGCTAAATTTTTTATATTTGGATGGCATGAGATTGTAGCTTTCTAACAAGGTATAACTTAAGTAGCTAGCGTAAACAGTACCCGATATATATGCGGGTATATCGGACATTTTACGAAAAATGTCCCAAAATTACCCCAGTTTTTAACGACTTCATATAAATCGCAATTCTAAAGGCCCCTAAAGTGCTAGGAAGCTAAATTTTTTATATTTGGATTGCATGAGATTGTAGCTTTCTAACAAGGTATAACTTAAGTAGCTAGCATAAACAGTACCGGATATATATGCGGGTATATCGGACATTTTTCGAAAAATGTCCCAAAATTACCCCAGTTTTTAACGACTTCATATAAATCGCAATTCTAAAGGCCCCTAAACAGCTAGAAAGCTAATTTTTTTATATTTGGATTGCATGAGATTGTAGCTTTCTAACAAGGTATAACTTAAGTAGCTAGCATAAATAGTACCCGATATATATGCGGGTATATCGGACATTTAAGTAGCTAGCATAAATAGTACCCGATATATATGCGGGTATATCGGACATTTTTCGAAAAATGTTACAAAATTACCCCAGTTTTTAACGACTTCATATAAATCGCAAATCTAAAGGCCCCTAAAGTGCTAGGAAGCTAAATTTTTTATATTTGGATGGCATGAGATTGTAGCTTTCTAACAAGGTATAACTTAAGTAGCTAGCATAAACAGTACCCGATATATATGCGGGTATATCGGACATTTTTCGAAAAATGTCCCAAAATTACCCCAGTTTTTAACGACTTCCTATAATTCGCAATTCTAAAGGCCCCTAAACAGCTAGAAAGCTAAATTTTCTATATTTGGATTGCATGAGATTGTAGCTTTCTAACAAGGTATAACTTAAGTAGCTAGTATAAATACTACCCGATATATATGCGGGTATATCGGACATTTTTCGAAAAATGTTACAAAATTACCCCAGTTTTTAACGACTTCATATAAATCGCAATTCTAAAGGCCCCTAAAGTGCTAGGAAGCTAAATTTTTTATATTTGGATTGCATGAGATTGTAGCTTTCTAACAAGGTATAACTTAAGTAGCTAGGAAGCTAATTTTTTATATTTGGATTGCATGAGATTGTCGCTTTCTAACAAGGTATAACTTAAGTAGCTAGCATAAACAGTACCCGATATATATGCGGGTATATCGGACATTTTACGAAAAATGTCCCAAAATTACCCCAGTTTTTAACGACTTCATATAAATCGCAATTCTAAAGGCCCCTAAACAGCTAGAAAGCTAAATTTTCTATATTTGGATTGCATGAGATTGTAGCTTTCTAACAAGGTATAACTTAAGTAGCTAGCATAAATAGTACCCGATATATATGCGGGTATATCGGACATTTGGATTGCATGAGATTGTCGCTTTCTAACAAGGTATAACTTAAGTAGCTAGCATAAACAGTACCCGATATATATGCGGGTATATCGGACATTTTTCGAAAAATGTCCCAAAATTACCCCAGCTTTTAACGACTTCATATAAATCGCAATTCTAAAGGCCCCTAAACAGCAAGAAAGCTAAATTTTTTATATTTGGATTGCATGAGATTGTAGCTTTCTAACAAGGTATAACTTAAGTAGCTAGCATAAATAGTACCCGATATATATGCGGGTTGTACTATACTAAAGTGAAATTACTACTATTTGCTAAAATACACATCAAGTGTACAATTGCAAATGTATGTAATTAAATAAATGGAAAAATAATGTAAATATTCATGGGTGCAATTCGATGCAGCAAAAATTGTCAAAACAAGATGTTAGTTTTTCCATTAAAGTGCTAGGGAAAGTAGGACTACGGGAGCCATTACATCGCTAGCGATCAGTCGGGATTGGGGGAGTTCGGTCCTCTTTTCAGCCTAACCTCACTTTTATACAATCTTTTATTTATAGACTCCCTATTTTGTTACTTTACTTATCTTTACTTTACCATGGACCAGCAAATCAGAGATACAAAAAAATAAACAAACAAAACAAGCCCCTCTGTGATTTGGTATGAGAGTGTATTTAACAAAGAGTATTGACACAGTTACCAGATATAAATAGGTATCCTAGATGTTGTTAGGAACCTTCGTCTCATAACCCTCCCTACCGTGATTCTAGTGACGAAAACAAAAATAATTTTATCTAGAATCCCACGATTTTGTTCAACCTAACATCCAATTACATGAGTGAAAACAGATATAATTTAGTTTAGCAATTCATTCTGAATAAATACTTCTTTTTATTTCAACCAAAAAAAAATATCAACAAAAATCATATTAATTAATAATAAAATTAGAATATTATAATTAATATAAGTAAATGGCATAATATGTAATTAACTACTAATACTACAAATAGTTTTCAAGAATTGAGTAAATTGATTTATATTAAATTCAAAATTTTAACACACTTTTTAAGGAATATCGTTTTCAATTTATAACACAAATTCTTAATTTTCTTATTTACATTATTATTTTCTTTAGATCTTAAAATTTAAAATAATCAAAATAATTATACTCTAACAACGCATATCATAATTTATTAACACTTTACTATATTTTTTAAATTCTTTTATTTTTAAATTTTAACAACAATTTAATATGAAAATCTTTAAAAACGATTTAATTTTAAATATATTATTCCCGGTACTTAATTGGTTAATTTTTAAATCGATAACTTTAATTCATTAAACACACTTTGCTGAATAAAACAAAACAAAGTAGAAAAGTAATAATTGTGAATGATTAAGAATATCATAATCAAAACATAATGCAAAAAAAAAAAATCAATGAATCAATTATTATAACAACAACAAGTTGCAATAATAATATCACAATCGTTACTTCTTCACTTGTTCTACGTATGCGCGAGAAGTAACACAAAGCAATAAAAAAAACAAAGATGAGAAAATAAAATATGCAAATTAAAACTCACCAAACTTAATCATGATGATCGATGAGGCCTCCTCGAACGTGATGAAGTTGGATTAATGATGAACCTGTAGGAGCTAATGTAATTAGAGTGTGGTTGTTTTTCTCTCTTTCATGTTTTGTGTAGTATATTAGGTGTGATTATGTGTATTAAATGTGATTTTATATATTCGATGTGATTTGTTTTAAATTAAAAATGTGTTTTCATATGTGTTGTTGTGTATTAGGTGTATTTATGTGTATTAATGTTTTAAATTTAGTGTTGTGTGTAATTATGTGTATTTGTGTGTAATTTAGTGTAATTTAATTGAAATTAAACATTTAATTCATTTTTAATCTTTTATTGATATATATATATGAAATATATATATTTTATTATTAAATCAAATTTAAGAAAATATCTTAAAAATTAATTTAATTAAGACTCAAATATTATATTTTAAAGCACAATTATACAATACAATAATTTTAGTTTGTAGAATTTTCTTATTATTATTAATTTAAACTAATTTATATATACTTAATTTTAAATTCTTTCTTTTAAATATATTTTCTTTCTTATTTTTTTCTTCACTGTTCTTTTAATTTTTGCTTTTAGTTATCACCTATATCTTCTTTTCATTTTTCTGTCACTAATTTTAAATTTTTTATTTTGGTTTTATTAATTTTCTTAAATTTTAATTGTTTTTCTCATTTAAACTCTTTCGTATCACAATCTCTTGTTCTCTTTTGATTTTGTTTAGTTCAATTTAATAATTTTTAAATTTTTGTTGATATTCATCTTTTCTTTTTCTATCGACTTCTTAAACTTCACTTTATCTTTCGCTATTTTCGTATTATATCTTAAATCTTTTTTTTTTTTTTTGTTTCTTTGACTTTTTTTTGTTTTTGTTAAATTATTCTTAACTTTGTTTACGTTTTGAAGAATCATTATAATTAGTGATATTTGTTGTTGTTTTTTTATTATTTTGTTTGTGTTTGATGTATTAAAGATTTGGCTTTTTTTTTTGTCATTTTGCACTTTTGATTTTTTTGTTATTTTACATTAGACAAGGATTTTTTCTGATGCCATCGGTCCACAAAGGGCTAAATATGTGATGGTTCTTTTGTTTAATTTTAAAACATTAAACTAATTTAAACAATGCCATCGGTCCACAGTGGGCTAATTTATGATGGATTTATGATTATTTTTATCACACGAAATTATATTTAAACTAAACACAATTTGATGCTCATTGGCTATTGATTTTCATTTAATCACTTTTATAACTTCTTAGGAATAGATTTTTTAAGACACTGAATTAGGGAATGTTGATTGTTGACTGCTGGTGATGTTGTAAATATTGTACTGAAAAAAACTTGGTACTTCATCTACTAGGCACAATCGTTGTCCTACACACATCTACTGTAGAATCTCGTAGAAATCTCTAAGCAATAATTGGGCAATATTTGGGGGATAAATTTAAAATGTTTCAAACAGAAAACTGCACAAACTCTTCTCAGAGAGAAGGTTGCTTGGAAAACGTGCCTTAAGAGGTGCGTTTATACGTTTCCAATGGACGTTTAATATTTAGAAAATCTTTAGATTTTATTAAAATGGTAATTTCAAAGATTTTAACCTACCTTCTCTCTGAAATTTTTGGGAAATTGGACTTCTTATCAAGGATGATTTATTCCATTAATGCCAAGATCGCTATGATCTGGTGGAACTGTCCACAAGAGTTGACTAATATGGGTTTCTTCTATGTCAGGTGGGTTTTTCCGAAATGGACCTTCAAAGGATTGTGTTATTTGAAAAGATGAACAAAATTCTAATAAATATTTAATATTTACCGTAGAAAAGATCTTGAAGATGATTGGTTCAAGCAAAATTTTTAATTCTTCACGAGGATTTAATTTAAATTGTAAGATTTGGACTCTTCAATATATTACCCGAGCTTTAAGATGTTACCACTTCAGAAGTCAAAGGAAAAAGGAAGTTGGTAGCTTATGTCAATTTTAATGACAGCTCGGTTCGATAGTCGGAGACGTGTTTAGTGGGTATATAGACAAATGTCAATTGAAAAATACTACTATCGATTACGACTCGACTTTACTCCTAATTATATCAATTCTATATCCTAGACAAAAACCTTAAAAAGCTTTACTTACATCAAACACAACCTTGTATATATCACAATTAATTATAATAAACTTATTAAAAAAAAAATGTGATTGATATATTAATTTGTTGTTATTGATATTAATTTTAGAATAATTTTTGATAGTAATTAAGATAAATTAAATTATATATTAAGGATCAAGAACATAATGAAAATAGCTTGCAGCAATGTTTACTGGAAATGTTTATAAACATTTGCATGTAAAGAATGATTTTTGTTGATATTATTGGGTAATAGAAAAAGTATATGTTTTAATTGGTGAGACAAGTTTAAAATAGAAAACATTCAAAACGAAAGTAAATGTTATGTTTACAAATGTAAACATTCAACATACAACATTTACCAGCTATTCCAAACAATATGTATATAAAAATGAGTTTGTCTTTAAAATAAAAATTAAATTTCTGATAAAATTGATTTAATGTTAAGAAAAAATTTTTGATGTTTTATTCAAACAAATCGTACACTACAAAACCGGATAATATTGACTCATTGAGTAGCAATATTAGCTGGAAAAAGGACGATTATATCCGAATATCTTTGGCATGAAACGTTCCAATTTGTTTTCCTTGTAGATCTTCGAGTTGGTAGTAATGATTTCCCAATTTTGCTTTTACCTTAGCTTTAACGAATAAAGGAGCAAATTTAGCATTAAACCGATTCGCAGCATTGCTTTGGACAAAATTTCTACGTAGGACTTCTTGGCCTACAGTAAACGTTTGAGGTCGTATACGCAAATTGTAGTAGTGTTGATTTCTCTCGTATGCTGTTTTTATGTGCTTCTGTAGATCCTTTCGTATTAACTGCAAACTGTCATCTCTAGTTAAACGATATGATGGTTCATCTAACAGTTTAAGGTTTCGAAGTAAAGCGTATGAGGACCCATGGGTTACCATATCGAAACCGAAAAGGGCATGATAAGGAGATGTGTTGATCGCTTGGTGACATGAGTTCCGTAGTGCACAACTAATAGCACTCAGATGCTCATCCCACTTCGTGTGATCTGCTTTCAAATACGAACGAATACCCGCTATCAAGGAACGATTAACTCGTTCAGATGCATTAGCTTGTGGTGAGTAGTAGGCGGTGTAAACATGGTTTATTCCCAAAGAAGTTAAATAAGCATTGAAATCGTTAGCCTTAAATTGGGATCCATTATCGCTAACGATAACTTCGGGAACTCCGTACATATGGAAAATTTGTTGTTCCATAAATGTTTTGATTGCATCTGAAGTAAATTTTCTTAATGGATGTAACCAATGAAACTTAGTTAGATGGTCTAATACGATTAACAATCCAATATGGCCGGACTTACTTCTGGGATATGGACCTAACAAATCGATATATAAACGCTGAAACGGACGGACAGAAACAGTTTGTTTTCCCATTTCGGGTTTCATTACGAAGTTTGGAGCTTTCGTAGTTTTGCATGTTTCGCAGTTTCGTATGAAATCTCGTACGTCTTTTATTAGACCTGGCCAGAAAAATGTTCGCTTTAGGAGATCTACAGTCTTTTGCATTCCTCCGTGGGCTGATGTTAAAGAAGAATGGAATCTTCTTATTAAATCTGTTCTCAAACTTTCTGGAATCCAAAGTTTCCACGCATTACCTTCGTTTTCTTCATTACCGTCGTAATGTTGTGTTCGTATATAGACAAATTCATCTACTATGCGAATATCTGGATACTTTTCTTGGTTTTCACGTATTTTTGTTATCAATTTTGTATAATCTGCATCTTTAAATCTAGGAGAAGATAAAGCTATTTCGGGTTCTGCAATTTCTAAGGTTGCAACTTCATCGCAGGGAATCCGGGAAAGCGCATCGGGGACTATATTTTCTTTACCCTTACGATGACTAACGGTGAATTTATATGTCTGGAGCTTTAAAACCCATCGTGCTAAACGACCACTAAGTTTTGGCTGACGCATTAACCATACGAGACTCGCATGATCCGTAATAATTTCGAACTCTTGGAGTTCTAAATAGCAGCGGAAACGTTGAGTTGCTTCTAACGCGGCGAGACATTCGCGTTCGGTCACGCTATAGTTTCGTTGCGCAGAATTAAGCTTCCTACTCATATAAGCTATAGGTTTCTCACAGTTGTCATCATCTAATTGGACTAATACCGCACCGATACCGTAATCACTTGCGTCGCAGTGTAAAAAGAATTTCTTATTAAAGTCGGGATTACTAAGAATTGGGGCTGAAGTTAAAAGAGATTTGATTTTTTCGAACGCTGATTGAGCTTCATTGGTCCAAACGAATTTTCTCTTAGTTGATATGGTTTCAGTAATAGGAAATACTACGCTAGAGAAATTTTCTATGAATCTCCTATACCAACCTGCGAGTCCTAAAAATCCTCTCACTTGCTTGAGGTTCTTTGGCACTGGCCAATCCTTAATAGCACTAACTTTCTCGGGATCGGTAGTGATTCCTCCATCACCAATCACATAACCAAGGTATTTCACCCGTGTTACGCAAAAGTGGCTTTTGGAAATATTTAGCGTAAGGTTTGCTTTTCTAAACTGTTCAGAAATACGAACTAAAACTGAAAGATGTTGTTCAAAAGTTTCTGACACTATTAACAGATCATCTAAGTAACCAAATACCATATTCTTGAGATCTGGTGGAATGATCTCATCCATTAAACGACACATGGTTTGCGGAGCCGTACAAAGGCCAAAAGGCATAACCACGAATTGGTAGAGCGGTCTACCGGGCACAGTAAAGGCCGTTAATGGTTTAGACTTTTCTGATAGCTCAACTTGCCAATAAGCATCTTTCAAATCTAACTTCGTTATTATGTTAGCTTTGGGCAAACGAGAAAAGATTCCTTCGATTGAAGGTAAGGGATACGCATCTTTCTTAGTGACTAAATTTACTTTTCTTGCATCAAGACACAAACGGACTTTATTAGGTTTAATTACTAATCTCATAGGACTACTCCAAGGTGATGTTGACTGTTCTATAACTCCTAAGCTTAGCATTCTATCTATTTCCGAAAACATTAATTTTTCTACAGCCGGAGATACAGGGTAGAAACGCTGTTTTATTGGCTTTGCTTCGCCTACATCTATTTCATGTTTAATTAAACTTGTACGACCTAGACCTTGTGTTTCAAAATTGGGAAACAACGATATAACAGTTTTCAATTGTTGTTGTTGGGAAAAAGATAGTTTATAGAAGTAGTTTTCTGAATCCGGAGGATCAGATTGCTCATTTTCGGACGGACTATTGGACATTTCAGACAATGCTGACGGACAAAAATTAAGTAAAGATTTATCAACTAAGTCTACAGATTTAATGACATCGGGTATCAAATTAAACTTTCTCCAGAAATCAATACCAAGTATTAATCGCTGAGAAATTGTTGGAATAACAAAAAGATTAAGGTTATTAGAATTTTCTTTGAATTTGACATTGACGTTTAGCCAACCAAAAACTTGTTGTGATTTACCATCTGCAGTTTTTACAAATGATTTGCATTTGGTAAAATTAGGAAATTTCGAAAAATCTTCGCGAGCAAAGTCTGATCCGATGCAGCTGATACTAGCGCCGGTATCAAGCAATCCGTATTCCGTAAAATTAAGGAAGCTTACTTTGGCGTAGTAACGCATATCATTAGGGACGTTGACAATAGCTGATATTAATAGTTTGGCACTTAATTTACGACGTTTATAAAAGTTACGAAGACGTATTGTCGACCTTTTTTGTCTACGACTAACGGAAATTTGTGAAATGGAAAAATTGTTAAAAATTTCGTTGTGTTTAGTATAATATTTTTCCCAGCGTTTATGCAAAGGTTGTTTGGGATATATAATTTTAGAATAATCGTTAAAATTCTGTACATTTTTACAAAGATCACGTTTTAAAATCTGGAAACCACTATAATCTGGTTCAAAAATTTCAGGCTTTACATTCTTAGAAGAATCATTGGTCAAATCAGTAGCTTTAGGGTCAATATTAGAGGGTTCATTGGAAATAATTGAAAAATCAGGTGTTTTACAAGTATTTATAGTTGTTCCTTCTGTGGAACAGGAGGTTTTTGGTTTTTTGAAATTTTACGATTCAAACATTTGGCACATTGTGGCTTGTAGGTGTTCTTGGCACCGCAACCATAACAAAACACGGTTCTTTCTAACAAGCAATCTTCATAGAAATGACCTAGCTGGTCACAATTCCAGCATCGAGGAACTACTTCAGGTTTGTGAACAGCTTCTATAGAAGATTCTTGATGAAAATCAAAATCTTGGTTCAAATCAGATTCAAAATCAATTTCGGCAATTTGTCTACGAGGCATAAATGTATTTGGGTTTCTTGCTGCAAAATTTCGACGTACATATTCATCATTGAGAAAAGATTCACGCATTTGCACTAGCTTTCTCAGAGTCGAAATGGAATGAATTGGTTGATATAGCAATTCGTGTCTAATATCTGGTCTGAGGTTTCGCGTAATAATTTCAATCAATTCTAACTCCGTAAGTGGATTAGGAAGACGATCCATCAGAGAAGATATAGATTCATAAAACATATCAAACGATTCACCGGGCTTTTGTTTGCGATTACGTATCTCTTCGCGTATGTCGAATGGTGACTTGAAATCTTTATATTGATCTCTTATAGCAATACAAAAGTTTTCCCATATAATTGGTTGAGCTCTTTTGTGGTAAGACCAAAACCAATTCTTGGCTTTACCAGCCAAAACTATATGCAAATTCGGACGAATAAAATTAAAATCACCGTTAAAGTAATCATTAATAAGAGAACGTAGACGATATAAAAATTCTTCAACATAGAGACCGTTGGACGTTCCATCAAACTTCAAACCCCAGTTTTGGATAATAGAGGTTACTTTATCCGAACTGAAACTTGTGTTTGACGAAAAACTTCTTGGGATAAATGTATGATGATTGTTATACAAATTTGGACTATTTCTAAATCCAATTGTTGGATTAGATTGTGGTTGTGGTTGTGATTGTAGAAAATCTTGTGTTTGAGTTGGATTATCATTATTGGAATCTAATAAATTTTGTTGATACAAGTTAGAATCAATAGCCGATTGATTAACTTGTCGTTCATTACAAAAATTTGGATTTGGGTTGCAAAAAACACGTTGTGGTTGTTGTCCGATATTCTGTTCACGTAAATTATTTGAATTAAACGAGGTTTGGACATTCGTTTGAGAATTTGGATCTCGAAACTGTGGATTTGGAGTATTAATGTTTCCTCTATTAGAACCATTAGAAATTAAAGGCTGTTGTACCCGATTAGGTTGATGGGGTTCTAGCAAAATATTTGAAATAATTGGTGGTTGTTGTGATTGAGTTGGGTTACTATTGGTGTTCAAATTAAGATTCTGAAACATTTTTGAAACATTTGTTTCAATCATTTTATTTATTAAATTATAATCAATTGTAGATTGACCATTATTCTGAGGAACACTCTTAAAGTTCTTTAGGGCTCTACCTAAATTAACTTCAATAATTTTATTAATTTGTGCATAATCTACAACAGATGGGTTAACATTCTGTGAATCAACCGGAGTTTCATTGGCGTTTTGAGAAGTTGTGGTTTCATTATCTAAGGTTTCAGATTGATTATTTACATTTGCATTACTTGCAAAAGTAAATTCTGTAGGAGTATAGGTATCTTGAAACCCATGTTGTACAGAGCTACGAGTTGTATATTGATGTCCAGTTTGAGCTCCACGAGATTTACCTCCTCTAGATTTACTATATTTTAAAGGAAACGAAACTCTCTTCAGGTCTGACAATTCACACGAAAGATTACAAATTGGGCATGCATTATTATCCGACAGAAAATTTTCAATACATGCACGATGGAAGGTATGGTTACATTTTACTATCAATAAACATTCGATCTTATTGTCTTTTTGTTCACTACAAATATGACATTTCTCAAAGTTAATTGTCGTATCTTGCTCCAATTGTGGAGATTGAGCAACTTGCGCTCCCAAATTTTTAACTGGTGTATGACTCATCATTGTCTATTACAAATAAAAGTATCAAAACAAGATAAAATTCTGGCAAATCAATGGTATATCAAATGTGTAATTCTAACACTCAAATTTAGAACAGTTCCTTAACTTTTTTCAGTTAGACTATTCCAAAACACTTACATATGGTATAGAATATAAACAATTATATCCGTAGTATATGTAATTTATTTAAAAAAAACTTTTCTAATAACAAATATTATTCATGGCAAATCTGTTTTCTCTCATAGTAATTTTCAGTTAGGGAATATGGTAACTTATGTTCAATACAGGTATACAAAACAAGTCTATGGAAGAATTTTGTAAAAATAATGATATAATATTTGACAACACACCAGCACTTAAACTTTCTGTAATTTTCTCATGTATACGGGATATTAAATTGCAATTTGCCAAATAATATAATTCCACATAAACAAAAGCAGTTGATAACTCAGTCTATCAAATACTAAATCAAAATTATACAAAAATTCCTGCAAAAGTGTAAATTCAAATAAGCAAAGGCTCACAATATCCTAGAAAGGAATATGCTGAAGTAAGCAGTTAGATTACTCGAACTCTCAAATATCTAAAATTCCAGAAAACTTGCATATTTATTCAAAAGAAAGAGTTTACATTCACTTAAGTGATTTTGCACTTAGCATTTAATGAAATTTACAAAACTAAATAGATTCGGAACCGAAATTAACCAAACATTGGCTTCAGTCAGCCCCACGTTGGGCGCCATTTTATTATACTATACTAAAGTGAAATTACTACTATTTGCTAAAATACACATCAAGTGTACAATTGCAAATGTATGTAATTAAATAAATGGAAAAATAATGTAAATATTAATGGGTGCAATTCGATGCAGCAAAAATTGTCAAAACAAGATGTTAGTTTTTCCATTAAAGTGCTAGGGAAAGTAGGACTACGGGAGCCATTACATCGCTAGCGATCAGTCGGGATTGGGGGAGTTCGGTCCTCTTTTCAGCCTAACCTCACTTTTATACAATCTTTTATTTATAGACTCCCTATTTTGTTACTTTACTTATCTTTACTTTACCATGGACCAGCAAATCAGAGATACAAAAAAATAAACAAACAAAACAAGCCCCTCTGTGATTTGGTATGAGAGTGTATTTAACAAAGAGTATTGACACAGTTACCAGATATAAATAGGTATCCTAGATGTTGTTAGGAACCTTCGTCTCATAACCCTCCCTACCGTGATTCTAGTGACGAAAACAAAAATAATTTTATCTAGAATCCCACGATTTTGTTCAACCTAACATCCAATTACATGAGTGAAAACAGATATAATTTATTTTAGCAATTCATTCTGAATAAATACTTCTTTTTATTTCAACCAAAAAAAAATATCAACAAAAATCATATTAATTAATAATAAAATTAGAATATTATAATTAATATAAGTAAATGGCATAATATGTAATTAACTACTAATACTACAAATAGTTTTCAAGAATTGAGTAAATTGATTTATATTAAATTCAAAATTTTAACACACTTTTTAAGGAATATCGTTTTCAATTTATAACACAAATTCTTAATTTTCTTATTTACATTATTATTTTCTTTAGATCTTAAAATTTAAAATAATCAAAATAATTATACTCTAACAACGCATATCATAATTTATTAACACTTTACTATATTTTTTAAATTCTTTTATTTTTAAATTTTAACAACAATTTAATATGAAAATCTTTAAAAACGATTTAATTTTAAATATATTATTCCCGGTACTTAATTGGTTAATTTTTAAATCGATAACTTTAATTCATTAAACACACTTTGCTGAATAAAACAAAACAAAGTAGAAAAGTAATAATTGTGAATGATTAAGAATATCATAATCAAAACATAATGCAAAAAAAAAAAATCAATGAATCAATTATTATAACAACAACAAGTTGCAATAATAATATCACAATCGTTACTTCTTCACTTGTTCTACGTATGCGCGAGAAGTAACACAAAGCAATAAAAAAAACAAAGATGAGAAAATAAAATATGCAAATTAAAACTCACCAAACTTAATCATGATGATCGATGAGGCCTCCTCGAACGTGATGAAGTTGGATTAATGATGAACCTGTAGGAGCTAATGTAATTAGAGTGTGGTTGTTTTTCTCTCTTTCATGTTTTGTGTAGTATATTAGGTGTGATTATGTGTATTAAATGTGATTTTATATATTCGATGTGATTTGTTTTAAATTAAAAATGTGTTTTCATATGTGTTGTTGTGTATTAGGTGTATTTATGTGTATTAATGTTTTAAATTTAGTGTTGTGTGTAATTATGTGTATTTGTGTGTAATTTAGTGTAATTTAATTGAAATTAAACATTTAATTCATTTTTATTTTTAATCTTTTATTGATATATATATATGAAATATATATATTTTATTATTAAATCAAATTTAAGAAAATATCTTAAAAATTAATTTAATTAAGACTCAAATATTATATTTTAAAGCACAATTATACAATACAATAATTTTAGTTTGTAGAATTTTCTTATTATTATTAATTTAAACTAATTTATATATACTTAATTTTAAATTCTTTCTTTTAAATATATTTTCTTTCTTATTTTTTTCTTCACTGTTCTTTTAATTTTTGCTTTTAGTTATCACCTATACCTTCTTTTCATTTTTCTGTCACTAATTTTAAATTTTTTATTTTGGTTTTATTAATTTTCTTAAATTTTAATTGTTTTTCTCATTTAAACTCTTTCGTATCACAATCTCTTGTTCTCTTTTGATTTTGTTTAGTTCAATTTAATAATTTTTAAATTTTTGTTGATATTCATCTTTTCTTTTTCTATCGACTTCTTAAACTTCACTTTATCTTTCGCTATTTTCGTATTATATCTTAAATCTTTTTTTTTTTTTTTGTTTCTTTGACTTTTTTTTGTTTTTGTTAAATTATTCTTAACTTTGTTTACGTTTTGAAGAATCATTATAATTAGTGATATTTGTTGTTGTTTTTTTATTATTTTGTTTGTGTTTGATGTATTAAAGATTTGGCTTTTTTTTTTGTCATTTTGCACTTTTGATTTTTTTGTTATTTTACATTAGACAAGGATTTTTTCTGATGCCATCGGTCCACAAAGGGCTAAATATGTGATGGTTCTTTTGTTTAATTTTAAAACATTAAACTAATTTAAACAATGCCATCGGTCCACAGTGGGCTAATTTATGATGGATTTATGATTATTTTTATCACACGAAATTATATTTAAACTAAACACAATTTGATGCTCATTGGCTATTGATTTTCATTTAATCACTTTTATAACTTCTTAGGAATAGATTTTTTAAGACACTGAATTAGGGAATGTTGATTGTTGACTGCTGGTGATGTTGTAAATATTGTACTGAAAAAAACTTGGTACTTCATCTACTAGGCACAATCGTTGTCCTACACACATCTACTGTAGAATCTCGTAGAAATCTCTAAGCAATAATTGGGCAATATTTGGGGGATAAATTTAAAATGTTTCAAACAGAAAACTGCACAAACTCTTCTCAGAGAGAAGGTTGCTTGGAAAACGTGCCTTAAGAGGTGCGTTTATACGTTTCCAATAGCCTATATGGACGTTTAATATTTAGAAAATCTTTAGATTTTATTAAAATGGTAATTTCAAAGATTTTAACCTACCTTCTCTCTAAAATTTTTGGGAAATTGGACTTCTTATCAAGGATGATTTATTCCATTAATGCCAAGATCGCTATGATCTGGTGGAACTGTCCACAAGAGTTGACTAATATGGGTTTCTTCTATGTCAGGTGGGTTTTTCCGAAATGGACCTTCAAAGGATTGTGTTATTTGAAAAGATGAACAAAATTCTAATAAATATTTAATATTTACCGTAGAAAAGATCTTGAAGATGATTGGTTCAAGCAAAATTTTTAATTCTTCACGAGGATTTAATTTAAATTGTAAGATTTGGACTCTTCAATATATTACCCGAGCTTTAAGATGTTACCACTTCAGAAGTCAAAGGAAAAAGGAAGTTGGTAGCTTATGTCAATTTTAATGACAGCTCGGTTCGATAGTCGGAGACGTGTTTAGTGGGTATATAGACAAATGTCAATTGAAAAATACTACTATCGATTACGACTCGACTTTACTCCTAATTATATCAATTCTATATCCTAGACAAAAACCTTAAAAAGCTTTACTTACATCAAACACAACCTTGTATATATCACAATTAATTATAATAAACTTATTAAAAAAAAATGTGATTGATATATTAATTTGTTGTTATTGATATTAATTTTAGAATAATTTTTGATAGTAATTAAGATAAATTAAATTATATATTAAGGATCAAGAACATAATGAAAATAGCTTGCAGCAATGTTTACTGGAAATGTTTATAAACATTTGCATGTAAAGAATGATTTTTGTTGATATTATTGGGTAATAGAAAAAGTATATGTTTTAATTGGTGAGACAAGTTTAAAATAGAAAACATTCAAAACGAAAGTAAATGTTATGTTTACAAATGTAAACATTCAACATACAACATTTACCAGCTATTCCAAACAATATGTATATAAAAATGAGTTTGTCTTTAAAATAAAAATTAAATTTCTGATAAAATTGATTTAATGTTAAGAAAAAATTTTTGATGTTTTATTCAAACAAATCGTACACTACAGGGTATATCGGACATTTTTCGAAAAATGTTACAAAATTACCCCAGTTTTTAACGACTTCATATAAATCGCAATTCTAAAGGCCCCTAAAGTGCTAGGAAGCTAAATTTTTTATATTTGGATGGCATGAGATTGTAGCTTTCTAACAAGGTATAACTTAAGTAGCTAGCATAAACAGTACCCGATATATATGCGGGTATATCGGACATTTTTCGAAAAATGTCCCAAAATTACCCCAGTTTTTAACGACTTCATATAAATCGCAATTCTAAAGGCCCCTAAAGTGCTAGGAAGCTAAATTTTTTATATTTGGATGGCATGAGATTGTAGCTTTCTAACAAGGTATAACTTAAGTAGCTAGCATAAACAGTACCCGATATATATGCGGGTATATCGGACATTTTTCGAAAAATGTCCCAAAATTACCCCAGTTTTTAACGACTTCATATAAATCGCAATTCTAAAGGCCCCTAAAGTGCTAGGAAGCTAAATTTTTTATATTTGGATGGCATGAGATTGTAGCTTTCTAACAAGGTATAACTTAAGTAGCTAGCGTAAACAGTACCCGATATATATGCGGGTATATCGGACATTTTACGAAAAATGTCCCAAAATTACCCCAGTTTTTAACGACTTCATATAAATCGCAATTCTAAAGGCCCCTAAAGTGCTAGGAAGCTAAATTTTTTATATTTGGATGGCATGAGATTGTAGCTTTCTAACAAGGTATAACTTAAGTAGCTAGCGTAAACAGTACCCGATATATATGCGGGTATATCGGACATTTTACGAAAAATGTCCCAAAATTACCCCAGTTTTTAACGACTTCATATAAATCGCAATTCTAAAGGCCCCTAAAGTGCTAGGAAGCTAAATTTTTTATATTTGGATTGCATGAGATTGTAGCTTTCTAACAAGGTATAACTTAAGTAGCTAGCATAAACAGTACCGGATATATATGCGGGTATATCGGACATTTTTCGAAAAATGTCCCAAAATTACCCCAGTTTTTAACGACTTCATATAAATCGCAATTCTAAAGGCCCCTAAACAGCTAGAAAGCTATTTTTTTTATATTTGGATTGCATGAGATTGTAGCTTTCTAACAAGGTATAACTTAAGTAGCTAGCATAAATAGTACCCGATATATATGCGGGTATATCGGACATTTAAGTAGCTAGCATAAATAGTACCCGATATATATGCGGGTATATCGGACATTTTTCGAAAAATGTTACAAAATTACCCCAGTTTTTAACGACTTCATATAAATCGCAAATCTAAAGGCCCCTAAAGTGCTAGGAAGCTAAATTTTTTATATTTGGATGGCATGAGATTGTAGCTTTCTAACAAGGTATAACTTAAGTAGCTAGCATAAACAGTACCCGATATATATGCGGGTATATCGGACATTTTTCGAAAAATGTCCCAAAATTACCCCAGTTTTTAACGACTTCCTATAATTCGCAATTCTAAAGGCCCCTAAACAGCTAGAAAGCTAAATTTTCTATATTTGGATTGCATGAGATTGTAGCTTTCTAACAAGGTATAACTTAAGTAGCTAGTATAAATACTACCCGATATATATGCGGGTATATCGGACATTTTTCGAAAAATGTTACAAAATTACCCCAGTTTTTAACGACTTCATATAAATCGCAATTCTAAAGGCCCCTAAAGTGCTAGGAAGCTAAATTTTTTATATTTGGATTGCATGAGATTGTAGCTTTCTAACAAGGTATAACTTAAGTAGCTAGGAAGCTAATTTTTTATATTTGGATTGCATGAGATTGTCGCTTTCTAACAAGGTATAACTTAAGTAGCTAGCATAAACAGTACCGGATATATATGCGGGTATATCGGACATTTTTCGAAAAATGTCCCAAAATTACCCCAGTTTTTTACGACTTCATATAAATCGCAATTCTAAAGGCCCCTAAACAGCTAGAAAGCTAAATTTTTTATATTTGGATTGCATGAGATTGTAGCTTTCTAACAAGGTATAACTTAAGTAGCTAGCATAAATAGTACCCGATATATATGCGGGTATATCGGAAATTTTTCGAAAAATGTTACAAAATTACCCCAGTTTTTAACGACTTCATATAAATCGCAATTCTAAAGGCCCCTAAAGTGCTAGGAAGCTAAATTTTTTATATTTGGATTGCATGAGATTGTAGCTTTCTAACAAGATATAACTTAAGTAGCTAGTATAAATAGTACCCGATATATATGCGGGTATATCGGACATTTTTCGAAAAATGTTACAAAATTACCCCAGTTTTTAACAACTTCATATAAATCGCAATTCTAAAGGCCCCTAAACAGCTAGAAAGCTAATTTTTTTATATTTGGATTGCATGAGATTGTCGCTTTCTAACAAGGTATAACTTAAGTAGCTAGCATAAACAGTACCGGATATATATGCGGGTATATCGGACATTTTTCGAAAAATGTCCCAAAATTACCCCAGTTTTTAACGACTTCATATAAATCGCAATTCTAAAGGCCCCTAAACAGCTAGAAAGCTATTTTTTTTATATTTGGATTGCATGAGATTGTAGCTTTCTAACAAGGTATAACTTAAGTAGCTAGCATAAATAGTACCCGATATATATGCGGGTATATCGGACATTTAAGTAGCTAGCATAAATAGTACCCGATATATATGCGGGTATATCGGACATTTTCGAAAAATGTTACAAATTACCCCAGTTTTTAACGACTTCATATAAATCGCAATTCTAAAGGCCCCTAAACAGCTAGAAAGCTAATTTTTTTTATATTTGGATTGCATGAGATTGTCGCTTTCTAACAAGGTATAACTTAAGTAGCTAGCATAAACAGTACAGGATATATATGCGGGTATATCGGACATTTTTCGAAAAATGTCCCAAAATTACCCCCAGTTTTTTACGACTTCATATAATCGCAATCTAAAGGCCCCTAAACAGCTAGAAAGCTAAATTTTTTATATTTGGATTGCATGAGATTGTAGCTTTCTAACAAGGTATAACTTAAGTAGCTAGCATAAATAGTACCCGATATATATGCGGGTATATCGGAAATTTTTCGAAAAATGTTACAAAATTACCCCAGTTTTTAACGACTTCATATAAATCGCAATTCCTAAAGGCCCCTAAAGTGCTAGGAAGCTAAATTTTTTATATTTGGATTGCATGAGATTGTAGCTTTCTAACAAGATATAACTTAAGTAGCTAGTATAAATAGTACCCGATATATATGCGGGTATATCGGACATTTTTCGAAAAATGTTACAAAATTACCCCAGTTTTTAACGACTTCATATAAATCGCAATTCTAAAGGCCCCCTAAACAGCTAGAAAGCTAATTTTTTTATATTTGGATTGCATGAGATTGTCGCTTTCTAACAAGGTATAACTTAAGTAGCTAGCATAAACAGTACCGGATATATATGCGGGTATATCGGACATTTTTCGAAAAATGTCCCAAAATTACCCCAGTTTTTTACGACTTCTTAAATCGCAATTCTAAAGCCCTAAACAGCTAGAAAGCTAAATTTTTTATATTTGGATTGCATGAGATTGTAGCTTTCTAACAAGGTATAACTTAAGTAGCTAGCATAAATAGTACCCGATATATATGCGGGTATATCGGACATTTGGATTGCATGAGGTTGTCGCTTTCTAACAAGGTATAACTTAAGTAGCTAGCATAAACAGTACCGGATATATATGCGGGTATATCGGACATTTTTCGGAAAAATGTCCCAAAATTACCTCAGTTTTTAACGACTTCATATAAATCGCAATTCTAAAGGCCCCTAAACAGCAAGAAAGCTAAATTTTTTATATTTGGATTGCATGAGATTGTAGCTTTCTAACAAGGTATAACTTAAGTAAGCTAGTATAAATAGTACCCGATATATAGCGGGTATATCGGACATTTTCGAAAAATGTTACAAAATTACCCCAGTTTTTAACGACTTCATATAAATCGCAATTCTAAAGGCCCCTAAAGTGCTAGAAGCTAAATTTTTTATATTTGGATTGCATGAGATTGTAGCTTTCTAACAAGATATAACTTAAGTAGCTAGTATAAATAGTACCCGATATATATGCGGTATATCGGACATTTTTCGAAAAATGTTACAAAATTACCCCAGTTTTTAACGACTTCATATAAATCGCAATTCTAAAGGCCCCTAAACAGCAAGAAAGCTAAATTTTTTATATTTGGATTGCATGAGATTGTAGCTTTCTAACAAGGTATAACTTAAGTATTGCTAGCATAAATAGTACCCGATTATATATGCGGGTATATCGGACATTTTTCGAAAATGTTACAAAATTACCCCAGTTTTAACGACTTCATATAAATCGCAATTCTAAAGGCCCCTAAAGTGCTAGGAAGCTAAATTTTTTATATTTGGATGGCATGAGATTGTAGCTTTTCTAACAAGGTATAACTTAAGTAGCTAGCATAAACAGTACCCGATATATATGCGGATACATCGGACATTTTCGAAAAATGTCCCAAAATTACCCCAGTTTTTAACGACTTCCTAAAATCGCAATTCTAAAGGCCCCTAAAGTGATAGGAAGCTAAATTTTTTATATTTGGATGGCATGAGATTGTAGCTTTCTAACAAGGTATAACTTAAGTAGCTAGCATAAACAGTACCCGATATATATGCGGGTATATCGGACATTTTTTCGAAAATGTCCCAAAATTACCCCAGTTTTTAACGACCTTCATATAAATCGCAATTCTAAAGGCCCCTAAACAGCTAGAAAGCTAATTTTTTTTATATTTGGATTGCAATGAGATTGTCGCTTTCTAACAAGGTATAACTTAAGTAGCTAGCAAAAACAGTACCGGATATATATGCGTGGTATATCGGACATTTTTCGAAAAATGTCCAAAATTACCCCAGTTTTTAACGACTTCATATAAATCGCAATTCTAAAGGCCCCTAAAGTGCTAGGAAGCTAAATTTTTTATATTTGGATTGCATGAGATTGTAGCTTTCTAACAAGATATAACTTAAGTAGCTAGTATAAATAGTACCCGATATATATGCGGGTATATCGGACATTTTTCGAAAAATGTTACAAAATTACCCCAGTTTTTAACGACTTCATATAAATCGCAATTCTAAAGGCCCCTAAACAGCTAGAAAGCTAATTTTTTTATATTTGGATTGCATGAGATTGTCGCTTTCTAACAAGGTATAACTTAAGTAGCTAGCATAAACAGTACCGGATATATATGCGGGTATATCGGACATTTTTCGAAAAATGTCCCAAAATTACCCCAGTTTTTTACGACTTCATATAAATCGCAATTCTAATAGGCCCCTAAACAGCTAGAAAGCTAAATTTTTTATATTTGGATTGCATGAGATTGTAGCTTTCTAACAAGGTATAACTTAAAGTAGCTAGCATAAATAGTACCCGATATATATGCGGGTATATCGGAAATTTTTCGAAAAATGTTACAAATTACCCCAGTTTTTAACGACTTCATATAAATCGCAATTCTAAAGGCCCCTAAAGTGCTAGGAAGCTAAATTTTTTATATTTGGATTGCATGAGATTGTAGCTTTCTAACAAGATATAACTTAAGTAGCTAGTATAAATAGTACCCGATATATATGCGGGTATATCGGACATTTTTCGAAAAATGTTACAAAAATTACCCCAGTTTTTAACGACTTTCATATAAATCACAATTCTAAAGGCCCCTAAACAGCTAGAAAGCTAATTTTTTTATATTTGGATTGCATGAGATTGTCGCTTTCTAACAAGGTATAACTTAAGTAGCTAGCATAAACAGTACCGGATATATATGCGGGTATATCGGACATTTTTCGAAAAATGTCCCAAAATTACCCCAGTTTTTTACGACTTCATATAATCGCAATCTAAAGGCCCCTAAACAGCTAGAAAGCTAAATTTTTTATATTTGGATTGCATGAGATTGTAGCTTTCTAACAAGGTATAACTTAAGTAGCTAGCAAAATAGTACCCGATATATATGCGGGTATATCGGACATTTGGATTGCAAGGAGATTGTCGCTTTCTAACAAGGTATAACTTAAGTAGCTAGCATAAACAGTACCGGATATATATGCGGGTATATCGGACATTTTTCGAAAAATGTCCCAAAATTACCCCAGTTTTTAACGACTTCATATAAATCGCAATTCTAAAGGGCCCCTAAACAGCAAGAAAGCTAAATTTTTTATATTTGGATTGCATGAGATTGTAGCTTTCTACAAGGTATAACTTAAGTAGCTAGTATAAATAGTACCCGATATATATGCGGGGTATATCGGAC